>NC_079896.1:14650028-14747174 GCF_024868665.1 Triplophysa rosa
ATGAACAAATGATTAGCATACTGTGAAAAGTACAATACGTTTTTTATTTAGCATTTAGATAACTGTCTATCCCATGGAGCAAAGCTTCAAAGTTGAACCCAGTTTAGGCAAAGGGAATTAATTCTCTCTCCTTCATGCTTCATTGAATCTCTCATTACAAAACTTTGTCTGTATTGATGTTAGATTTGATTGAAGATTAGAGCATTTAGCAAATCTTGCTTTTGCGCATGTATCTAGTTTTTCAGGCGCCCGCTGGTCAATACCCTCACTTTTATCCTGTGTCTGGTTCATTTAAACTTCATCAAGTCCATCAATGAACTGGAACAGAGAATCGTCCCCATGGTGCAATGCTGTTCTTTTGTTAGATAATTCTTTACGCTCACTCTCTTCCTCGTCTTTCCTCTCCGTCTGCCTCCTCTCTCTCTCTCTCTCTCTCTCTCTCTCTCTCTCTCAATCTTGCTCTCTCTCTGTTTCTAAACCTAAAAACACTCTATGATGAATTATTTCAATTAATATGATAATGAATATTGGTTGGAGATTCCAGTTTGTCTGGTTCAAATGTATATGACAAACAGATAAGCTCTCACCTGATGTGCATGTGATGTGTCAAATTCTTCCTGCTAAACCCATCCTATTTTTTTATAGCCCCATATTGTTCGTATAATAGAAAAGGATGTATCTCACTAGGGAGATATACTTCCTATGACGGAAGACATCATGGTTGCCTGTCATGTTTTCCTTGTAACCGGCAATAAATTACAATACGATAAATGCAAATATGTAAGACAGCTAGTAAACCATACTATAGTGTGGAATAGATCAGTCATAGGCTTGCCAAATATATGTTGTTATTTGTCCTCTGTTGGGCATTCCTGTTGTTTTGAATTTGTGCCTCTATAAAGAGATGTGAAGCAGTGCATCATATTTATATGACTACCCGAAGAGCCATTTCGGAAGAATGTGCAGGGGAAATGTACGTCCCCATCTGTTGCCATATTAATGAATGTTCTTCCGTCTGAGCCATTCAATGGTAATCATATCTTTAATGATCAACTGGCAAGTGATATACATCTTTCCATAAAGTCCCTCAGATTCAGAGAAAGGCCTGTCCGTATGTCACAAGCATACGGCAGTGTCCTACCCATTTGTTCTGGTAGTAAATGCAGTAAATGAGTCTCCTGTTGGTGAAATTCTGAGCAATATACCGCAGGACCACAGAGACAATCTATAAAGTGAGTGACATATTGTCTTTTTTTATTGTAAATAATGTACGCTCCACTTCTAATACATGATATTGTGTTATTCATCCTGAAAATGTGGAAATGTGCAATGATATATATCTGGTTTAATTTAGGGATTAGTTTTGATATTGCTTCAAATCTCAAGGTATCACATTATTATATTCACTCATCTAATTTTGATTTCAAGTCAAATTACTTCACAATAGCAAACATAACTTTTAATTAAGGTGGGCTTTAGAAAATGAAGACCTGCTCAGTAGATGAATTCAGTCTACTATGATTTTTTAGTAGAGAACGAAAATCCTGGGTCATGCTCCCATGTTGGTAAGGAATGGCAGTGCAAAGCAATGGAGTACAATGGATTTTCTACATGCCTTTAGAGGGACTCTCTGCGACGACTGCTCTTGAACTTTATCCTGCTTCCAGAAGGTGGAGTAAACAAGCCCTGACCCTACAGGAGACTCAGTTTTGAGGTCACCACTAACTTGAAGCAGTTGAACTAGGTACACATCCTCAATCCCTGCTTTGGGTATGTTTTGGTACAATATCATGACTGTGATGCAAGCAATATCATGACTGTGATGCCTTTTCATTTCATGCTGACCGTGAAGATGATGGATGTTATTATTTTCTGTGTCTGAAAAAAACAGTAGGCACCAAAATCATAACTATTTACACATCGATTGGAGAGGCGTTTTAATCTGGTAAATTGTTGACGGTGCTTTGCAGCTGTCTAATAGTGTTTTCCTCACCTTCAGAGCGACAGTCCCTGGATGTTCGCGAACATGCAGAGGTTTTATATTCAAAACCTGTCCCGGCAAGGCATCTCATTATTCCTGTCTGAAAGTATTGGCACACAGAGAAAGTGTGATTATTGGTGATAAATGTATAAGCATTATGCTTATCTTATCCATTGGTCTCAGTGTGAGATCTCGCCCAGAGCGGTCCAAGCAAATGGGTAAAATATGAACATGCAAGAGGTGTAGATTCTCTATTTTCCAAAAACAGATGCACATCCTTTTTTCTCTTAATAGAATATGCATACAATGTACAATGTTATGTTAGAAGTGGATTGTGACTGGTACAGTATGCTAACAAATTTCATGGGAAAAGTGATTTTGTAGACTGTGAATAAGTATATTATATCTGATGTATTTATAATCAGTGTGCATTATGGTAAATATTACCAGGGAAACAGTGTTTTTTGGATGAACACTACCATATGTAAGGGACATCCCCCAATATTTTTAAAGACAAGTGTTTATTCTGATGTCATCTGTTATTGTTGTTTTAATTCTCATTTTGTTAAGTGTATGATATGTCTGTGACTTGAAGATCAGACCAGGTGAAAAATGTGAAAAAAGAGGCTGAGAGGCCGAAGTAAAAGAACAGTCAGTCAGGGTTTTCATTATCTTGTGCTTTTTTCATAAACTCAACTTTAGTCTCCACATTAACACACATGTGGACCTCGGGTGTAACACATCCAGCCATATCAAATCCCAATTTAGTGACAGAATGTCAAAAACTATTGTTAAACACTTGTCCACCTTTGCATAACACACCACACCACAAAGCACAATTATTATGTTATGCAAATAATTAATTTAAACTTATCCAAATACATAATTTGACTTCTTACTTTAAAGCCACATTATTGAACTTCTGCTCACAGGTTCCCCCATGTGGTTGATAAGCGCAATTGTCTGTTACCGGTGTCGTTAATAATGTCGCTGTGTAAGCATCCCCGTGGGCAGCGCAATACACATGAATTTGTTGACTTAACTGATGACCGGTGAATACAGAAACATTGTTTGGAAACCATTTCGCACTCTTCCTCCGCAGGCAGGGGATGTGGGGGGTGGGTGGGGGAGCTGTGTGTACCGACCCGAACACAGAATTTACAGAGTGTGGTTGTAGCCGCTGAGGCTGCTAAGGTGCAGCGGGAGTAGAATTCGACTGCACCACTCAAATAATTTTAAAGGAAGAGTAGGGAAAGTTGTGGCCTAATGGTTAGAGAGTTGGACTTGTGACCAGAAGGTTGCCGGTTCGATTCCAAGGGCTGGCGGGTAGCGACTGAGGTGCCGTTGAGCAAGGCACCTTACCCCTACCTGCTCCCCGGGCGCTGCATTGATAGCTGCCTACTGCTCTGGGTGTACGTGTGGTCACTATACTCTGGATGGGTTAAATGCAGAGGTTACATTTTGGGTATGGGTCACCATATCTGAATAATAGGTCACTTTCACTTAATAGATATTTTATATTGTGAATTTAAATATTGTTAGATAAATGTAAAAAGTCATTATGTTATAGCAAATGTATAGTAACTTGTTAGCCAGGGAATCAAAAGAATATGACATCAAAATTGTCATGTTAAAATAATTATAAACTCAACAAGGCCACAATTTTAGAGTCACGTGCACAGCGCGGCTATCTTTGAGGTATGAGCATTCAGAGGAAACATGCCGATTCCAGAGGAAGCTTAATCTATTTTGTATTTTGAAGTCACTCAAATATTAGTGTAGGTGAACAGAAGTGAAAGAACGACAGAATGTTTATGACTGGTACATTTGAGTAGTGTGAACGCCAGTAAGGAGAATTGAATGGATTCAGTGGACTCAGAATAAAGCGCTCACTCTATTCTCTCTCTCCCTTCTCTTGTCTTTTTATCTTTCTCAGTCAGTCTGGAAACAGCTGTCATGTTTGACTGACAGGCTAACATACACTCAACATGGGCAGGCTCTCTTGTGTGAAAGCCCTGTTCTCTCCCTCAGCCTGGCCAGAGCTGAGACACATGTCAAGAGAAAGCTTTTTCCATCTCTCTGTTCAAACTCATACCACACTGCCAGAGAGAAAGAGAGAGATGCTTCACATCTCTTGCTTTTCCTTTAATCACACTCAATGTCTGCCATTCCTACAGCTGCTTTCATGCTGAGACTGGTCAAAGATACGTGAATGAGATGTTTCAAAGTGTTAAACCAATTTAACAGGCATTCTCATATGAAAGAAGACACAACAGCAGCTGTTTAGAGCCGTCATCAATACCAACCACAAAGACTACAATAAGGAGACAAACACCTCACTTCATGAAGGACAACATGTTTATTAATCTCTGCTCTCTGTTATCGAGCTTTGCATCTGCGAAGTAATGAATTACGACAGCTGTATGTTTCTATTTCCATTGAGTGGTTGATGAGACATCACCATTGATGTGCACCTAAAAGGACCTCACAGGATAAGACACATTTTGTTCTCTTCCTCAAAGCAGTACATATTAGAAAACAGTGGGGTAAGCTGTGCCTTTTTAGGCAAGTCAAAGTAAGAAACAGGTAAAACTAACACACTTGAATTATATTTTAGGACGTCCCTGATCAACTTTTTTCTTTTCAAAAGTAATAGAACACTGTCAGTTACTCACAGATCTGTCCTAAAAGTATCAAATATTTTACAGCTAATTTGTATTGAAAAAATGACATGCCTTTATACACTGGAAATTCACCATAATAATAGGACATATGCTGCACAGCAAATTAAGAGACCATTCTAAATTTTCATTTCAAATAATCATTTCTAGATGTATTGTGGTCATTTCAGTCAAGTGTTTGTTGAATTTCCACAAAATCAAACCTCAGGAGTGACATAAAGTCACTCAATACGAAAGACTGACAGCATGACAAGACACATGAAAACTGTTATAAAAATCGAGGTAATCACAAAAAAAACATTTTTTTTACCCAAACACATACTTAATCAGAAAAACTGTCTCTGACATGACCACATGACCAAAATTGATTCACACTATTTGCCCTAGTTGAAAACAGTCCTTCACATCATGTGTTTGATTTACTTTTAAGCACAAACACGTATCCATGGTGTTAAAGTCGACACTGAATTGGACCAGACTGAAGATTGGTTTTCTATCAGATTATGATAGCAGAATGACAGAAGGAAAGACTGAAGGTGTATGTCTGTGGAGAGTATAGACCATGTTTGGCACTTCTGGAATGGTGTTAGTGTTTATTTGGTGTATTGTGTGGGATAGCAGAGGGGGCAGGCAGATAATGAAGTCTCGTGTGAGGTTTGGTGAATAGGAGCTCTCGATCTGGCTTCCGTTGTCCACCTAATACACCACAGCGTCATAAGACCAGATGTCTCCTATCCACTGTCAACAGTCAGGATCTGAGTGCCGACACTGCTTACTATTATTTACTCGCTACGATGGCTTTGTCTTTCATGTGAAGCCATACTGGGATTGAAATCAAGAGGGCATTGGTACGTGATTTTTGGACGTGGGAGTTTTCTGGACGCTAAAAGATCTTTGCAATACAGGCTGTCTCTTTTGAGCTGTGTAAAGCAAAGGACTCTTATTATTCACCTTGCAGTGTTTGCTCATCTGCACGAACAGGCCCTGCTCCGCATATTCAACATGACTGGACTTTGGCAGAGAAGATGTCATTTAACTAAAGAGAATATATGCATCAAACAACAAAAAGAAAACCGATGAAAAAACATGCAATTATGTCCTTGATCAGGTTAAGCTTTCCTTTGCCAGCGTTCCAATTCACCGCCATTTGTAAAACAGGGCTCCAAATGGGTGGCGTCTAGGAGCCTGGCCAGTCCCGAAAAGCATCCCCCCTTTCCCCACAGCTTTCACTACCATCTCCCCATTTCTCATTCTTCAGATCAGCGTCCAGGCCTCTCCTCCCCTTTCTCGTTCCCCTGCTCCCTGTTCCAGATAATGGAGCACTCTGCCTCTGTTAGGCTGCCAAGGGCTGCAGCTCTGCCCGCTAGTAATGACCTGAGGGGATGGCGTGTGACAGGCCGGCTATAATAACGCCTCCAGCCACGGACAAAGCAGCCCCCAGGGCTCTATTTTTAAATACTTTATACTTTACAGCAGGGCTAAGAGTCATTTATTGTTTTGTAGGTCATGTGTATGGATGGGCAGTGGCATGTAGGTAAGTACAGAGAGAGAGAGGCAGTAGAGACACATCCCACTCACTTGAGGTGAGTGTTTGCATAAAAGGAGGAGCGTTTTCTTTTTTAATAGGAACAGAAGGATTTAAACGCAGCAGGTTGAGCGGGTTCACTCACGGCATTACTGGAGGGAATTGGGCTTTAAATGTGTTCTCAAAGACACATGGTTTAGGCAAGAGGACCATTCACTGTCGCGCAAGGCCTTGCCCTTGATTGTGTAAGTCATTTACAAAGATGCCCGTGAAGCATAAGCATGCAGAAAATGTGTCGGTGCTTGCCTCCCTGCGGTGCTGTAGTTTGTCTGTCAGCATTTTCCCTCCTCAACCACTTGAACAGAATCAGTTCAGCCCTTTAGTGCCCTCCATGATTAAGCAGAGCCATTTGACACGGCTGACGGGTACTTCCACCAAACTTCATTTAAAACATGTGCGAGGATGTTGAGCAGAGAGGAAAACTACACTGAACTCAAACATCAAATCATAATGCATAATTTGCTCATTGGTGCACACGATACTGCTATCATTCATGAAATACATATTTCAAGTACACAATAACTGGAGCATATGTAAATAATATACATAAAAAATAAATAATGCTATCATAATTCATCATTTATTAAGTTCGTTTTATTGTAACTATTGTGTCTCTTAAGGCAAAATGTGTGCAAACCCACAACCTTATAATGGAATATTTACATTATTATAATATAAGTAGAACACACGCTAAATCAACAATCACAGTTATTATAAATGCTGGTATTTTGCGACGGTAAAATTGCCCCCTCCAAAAGAAAAAAAAAAACTTTTGGTCCTTTTCAACATCATCACGGTCCTTTGTATACATGTTATCATCCATTAAATTTAAGTCCAAATTCTGACAGACAGATAGTTGCAAGTTGCAAGTGTGTGGTTGCATTGCAGATTGCTAGAGCTCAGCTGGCAAAAGGGAGTTAACAGAGAGCTCTCGGGAGAAAGGGACAGAGCTAAAAGAGTGCAGAATCATACTTCACCCCATTGATTTTTTCGATCAGTTTAAATGAGGAGCACTTTAGGCCAAGAGCTCACCACTGAGGCTTCAGTCCTCCACTGGGTTAACTGAGCACCATGCTGCCATGCTACATATAATTACAACACATACTCACACACCAGCTGAGATGTGCTCTACGGTTCTCTCATTACTTTAGAATCTATTCTTTACCCGTTTCGCAAACACAGCGTATAGTATATCATAACACAAAAGATTTTGGCAATTCAAATTTTAAGCAAATTTCGATACATTTTAAAAATCCTTTTTAGGTAGATGGTCATGTAATGCATTATCCAAATATGTAAATGAACAAAACAGAAGGCAGCAATCTTTGGATGAATGGGTCTTAAGACTTGCCCCAGTCTTTAATATTTGGTTTGACGTCATCTACACCATTGCAATAAAATAAGTTGCCGGTTTTATTGGCTTTGTCATTCAGTAACAAATGACTTCATAAGGTAAATATTGATTGAGACAAAGACATTGTCATACTGTTTACCTACCTGTCAATAAGCAATGCACCTCTGAGAGGCTCATCTGTATAGTACATATTTGTAGTGTATCTGACATATTGAGCATTCCATTACAATTCATATGACATTTATTTTCCCTGAACGTC
This sequence comes from Triplophysa rosa, assembly GCF_024868665.1. Classification (NCBI taxonomy): domain Eukaryota; kingdom Metazoa; phylum Chordata; class Actinopteri; order Cypriniformes; family Nemacheilidae; genus Triplophysa; species Triplophysa rosa. The sequence goes on from NC_079896.1 coordinate 14,657,889, forward strand.
TCCTTGTAAAATATAGATTTTCTGTATTCTGAAAGATTCTTGCTATCCACACCTATTATCGTACACTTCAGGGTTGCAAAAACAGAAGAGATGAATATAGGGGTGGTATACTGTCCACAGATGCATGTTTACAATAGGGAAAAATGCATGTGTCTACATAACATAACATTTTTTGTTGTTTTAACTATATTATTATTCTCTGTAATGTACGCTAAAATTATATAAAAATTAGTTAATCATGTCAGCAGAGCTTCTTTTTGCAAATTAATTACAGACATAGTTTTACACATTTTTATTTCTGACCTTTTTCATCTGTTTCTGTAATCAAATGTTTTTTGTTTTTTTTAGCCAGATTGTGTAGACACAAATAGCTCAAGCTAACAGCCAGTCGTCATACTAGGACATGGACGACAAATTAGGGATGTGGAACACATGCAGCATCACAAAGCAGAGTAAATCACTGGCGTAATGGCAGCACAATGACCGGTTTGTGTTTTCAATTTGATTGAATGATAACAAAGTGCGCCAGTCACAAACATCTCCTCATTTAACGACCCATCGGAGAGAGAGAAACACAGAAACGAGTGGCAGGGCCCGGCGAACAGCTTGGCTCACCTCATTAAAAGCTTGTTGACGTCTTGTAAATTTTCGAGAAGCACGGGCTGGTAAAAATCAGCTGACAAACTTCCTCATAAGGGAAGAGGAGCGCTCTTGTCTCCGCCCATCAGGACTGAACGCTGGGCGAAAGGAGAAACAGGCATCTGAGAAGTGAGGCAGAGAAGAAAGACACACAAGCATAGATAGAGACAAAAAGAGAGGCAGAGATGAGAGGGAAGCACCCAGACATACAGTACACAAGGCAACAATAAATAACAGACGTATAAATTGCCTCGTTTTCTTGTTTTGGGTGATGCCGATTTAGCTGCTAATTGGTGACAGAAACTGTCAAACGGGTGGCAGCTAGTGATTGCAGTGGCTTCTGTCAGCATTAGGTGAGAGGAAAGAGGAAAAAAATGCTTTTTATCTGAAGAGAGAATGAGACATGCTGGCAGCTTCCTCCCATCTCCTCCCATTGTCTGATATTTACCCAAAACACATTAAAAACACAAGGCAAAGGGAGCAAAAGAAACAATAAGCTTGGCATTATAGGACCCAGTTCTCTTGCTGTCTCTCAGACTGATCAGTGTGTTTGTTTGTAGAATCTTTGTTTGTTTGCTTGCAGGAAGGAACCGAACACACAAATACCCATGTTAACCTATTCAAAGTGAGGGAGGGAGAAAGAGAGGGAGCGATAGAGAGACATAAAGGATGACTGACTGATCTCCTGGGGCCGTCTCCTTCAAACCCTGCCTTGACACCCCCTCTTTCCTGGGGAATATTGAGACTAGCAGTAATTAGGCTTTGATACTCTGGCAAATGAACAGTAATTAGAGGCTGGGAGAGAGGCTTCTCTGTCTGAGCTGCTCACCCAATATTCACATCATTATTAAACATTAGGATTAGCTCTCTCTTCCATGCACAAATAGCATGGCACAAACACTGCCCGTGCAGATGGTAACAGGGGCTGGCTGCTGGTGGCACTTGTGCATGTTTGTGTAGAACGTGTGTATAGAAGTCAGATGTGTGTAGGTATTGCGCATACAGTACAGTACTTCTAGAGAAGCGAGGGTGTATGTATGTGGGCGTGTGGGATGGAGAGGTAGGTCACCCGTGTCTGGCCGTCTCTCAGAGGGGATTTTCTGGTTATTAGAGCAGCGCCAGATCATGGGCCAATTATAAAGAAAACTGTCAGTCAAGATTGTGTGGCTACGTGATTAGAGCAAAAGGACAAAATCAGGTGAGGACTGTGACTCTTTCCGGGGCAGCTTTGATTTGCTAATGAGGGGAAGAGGGGAGAGGACCAGGGCCACCGTCCCCAGCTGTAGCCTGCCTTCATTTTCACTCTGACCTTCTTAGCGGATGCTGCTTTTGATGCAGGAGCCAGACAAAGGCACTGAAAATGAGAGAAGAGGGGATGACTTTCTCTCTGGGGTGGTGGGACCCTGGCTCTCAGCAAAGCGTGTGCAGTGGGTCATGGTCCGTAAATGAGACCGACACACCCTGCTCACACTGAGAGGGCCAACAGTAATCAAAGTCAAGGCCCTCTCTATGACAGCAAGGGCCAAAGGCTCCTTAATTACGCTTAATAGCTTTAAATGCGCTAATTCCAGCCTCCTACCCCCTCACATTCGGAAAAAAAACACGAAGGGAGAGGAGGAGCTAAAGGACAAGAGGAAGGAGGCACAGTGCGTCAGCCTTCTTCTCCCAAAGCATTTCTGGTCCCCTCTCAATTCCAAAAAGTAAAAAGACTGGAGAAAAAAGAAGAAACTGACGTAGGCTCCTAATTTAGTGGCTACTGTTTGGGGGTTTGACACTGAGAGGCGTGGTGAGGGGTCTTTGTCATCTCAGCCTGGCAGCAGTGGCACCGACGTCCACGGGGCGGTTGAAGTAGCATCGGAGAAGAGGATGGTGCAAGTGGAGATGGCAGCCCTGCAGAAGCACGCGGCAGGGGCCTGTAATGAATGGAAAAGGGGATGGGGAGGGCTGTGACAGCTCTGGCAGCTGATGCATGAGCACCATGCTAATTCCTCAGCCTGGCTGTGATGGATACCGAAATCTTGACCAGACGTCCCATTAGCCTCTGTCTATGACAGCCCCAATAAAGATATTATCAAAATCCACTGAAACCTTTGAGGAGAGACTAGAGGTGTGTGTCAAAGGGCCAGAGAGCAGGGTCAAAGCAAGAGAGCTGTGGAGAGGCACATCCAAGTCTCCCAAGTCTCTCAGCTGGGTTCATCTCCCCTATAGAATGTTATTGATGAGTTAACCTCTTGGGCGCAGGTTAGTGGTGATGGATATATTGATACTGGAGAACCACAGAGGATAATGAGACGAGCAGTGAATCACTGTCCCGCCCTGGTTAAAAATAGAATCCATGCTATAAACTCCATATGTCCTGCAAATAGAAGTGTGTTTTGTTTGAGCAGCAGATATTACTCACCAACGCCGACTTGTGAAAAGAAGTATGGCTGTATGCTGATGAGCATACGTCTTAGGGTAAGGACAGGAAGTACCAGCTCAGCTCAGCGAACCTGTGAACGCTTCCGTATGACCCTCATTTCAATGTACTGCCATAATTCAGATACAAAGTCTGGTATCCTTAGCTACCACAGGAACCAGTCCAGGTGTGTTTACCATGAATCTTTTATCTTCCGCAGCGCATCAGGCTAATATTTTTGACAAGCAGCACAGGGGATATAAATGACCCAGGCTTCGGACAAATAGGAAAACTGGCATGCAGCATTGGAGCGAGGGCGTCGGGAAAGCCACATGATTCCCGCAGTTGACAAATAGGGTGGAGAGAGCGGCGTAGGAAACGGAGAGAGAGGTTACAGTGACAGACAAGGAGCACAATTATCACACCATGATGAAAGAGCGGCGGTCGGCGAGCTCCACACCGTTAATTACACTCCTTTTTCCACGGGACTCTAATGTGAGGAAAAACACGCAATGACAAGTGTGTAAAAGAGCAAGCAGTAAATTACTGTCAGGAAAAATAAACGGAGGAGCGTGCGGCCCGCTCGATGATTTACGGGGGCAATTAGTCACCGCCCCACGGAGATGCTGAGGACAGCAGCGGAGCGAGAGAGTGTCAAGAGAGAGAGAGAGAGAGCGCGCGCGGAGAGGAGGCGGGGTGGACGCGCGTGAGAAGACAGAGAGGTGCACTTCATCTGCTGTGGAGGAAAGACAAGCAAAGAAGAGAAAGTAAGAGAAAACACTCAGGCAGTTATGAACGACCTGAGTGTATGCAAGCAGAACGTTATCTGCCCCCAAATGGGCTGTTTCTGTGGTCCCGGAGCACGGACACGCATCCCCCGGTCTAACGTAGGCTAAAATGAAATCTGCTTACACCCCGAAACAGGCCGGGACAGAGCAACAGAAGCGGTTAAAGTACTGCATAAGTGAATTTAATGCAGAACAAAGTGAAACAAATGTGATGGCAGAATTTTTAAATAGCTCCACCTGAAAGGGGCCAGCACCTGCATCAGTAAAATAGGACAACATCTCTATACGAACTGCAAACTGCCATGCACATCTACAAAAAGTTTCCTATCTAAAGTGTTTTTATGTGGGAATTCATACATACTGTCGTTATGGCTGGTTTACAGTAGTGCTCTTTAATCACCAAGGGGAGGTTTCCCGGACAGGATTTAGGCCAGTCCCAGACTCATTTAAATGTTAGAGGTGTCTTAATTGCACTGACATATCAGTGTGATTGTTTTGTCTGAAGATGCCCACCAGTAATGTTTTTTTTTGTAAAGTATGTTTTTAAAAACGACTTAAATATCCTAATTAACCAAGGTCCTGTTTTAAATTAATCCCTGTCCGGGAAACCGCCCCTATGGGGAAAAGGCTATGCAGATACACTTTACTGGGCTTTTAAAAGCGACACTAGCAGTTCAAAGCTGTCTCCCTTGTGTCAGTGAAAGGCGATTGTTAACCCACGAGGTTGTTTTCTGCAGACATATGTCCATCATTTTTTAATTCCTAATACACATGCCAGCTTTCATCCCACATATAATACCTGCCAAACGTTTAACAAATTAAGGCCGCTGGGAATATTACCAGCCGCTGCTAAACCAAACGACATTAAATAGCTAAAAACAGATTGTGTCGTTCCATTTTTGTTAAACTCACCCGTTCCGATTGAGTGAGCAAGTCAAGACTGCGTGTTTCTCCCGGAACAATGTGCTGTGAAGTGATAATGCAGAAGGAGACTGAGACAGCTCTCAATAAGACACTGTCACTTTGGGTGATCACTAGATAACTGATTAAAATAAAGCTTTTGTCAAGCGAATTGCGCTAGACCAACAGAACGCTATGCAATGTAGATGTCTGTATTAATTAGTCATGCTGATTGGAGAATGTCAGGTAAATCAGATGGCTTGAAGTGATGCATAATCCCTGTACTGTACAGTGGGAAACTGCACGAATCTAAAGCATGTACACAACAGATTTCAGGAGTTACATTTAGGTAGCCTATATTCAGTATTTAAATAACAGAAAAAATAATCTACCACCATATTATAAATAAACAACATTTATCAAGCATAACATTTTTTGTTACAGATACTAAATAAAACATTACATTAAAACGTTAGACTAGCCAACCCATTAAACAACAGTGCAGCTCCCAGCATGCATTGCAGCATAAATAAATTATATTGTTAGTGGTAGTATTTAAATTGATGTAACAAAGTAGTATTACTGAGCACAGTTATTAGGATTGCTGCATACAATGTTTTTTCCAACAATGTTTTTTTGTGCAGTGAAGCTAATCAATACAAATTACTTATGCATACAATAAATAACATGTAAATGATTAATATGCTGAATGAAGAGGTCTAAGAAATTATCTTAAGAAGGATATTACCATCTCGTTATAAATTTCCAGTCCCTCCTCTGACAGGCAGTTGCCTTCTGGGTATCATCCTCTACTTTTATCTGAAACCATCAACCATGCTTCACCCCATCACGATTAGGATTTAAGAGAAAACAATTGGTGATGAGTCAGAGTTTGATGGGTGAAGAAGCCCTGGCAATCAAAACTGAAAAACTATGCCAGCATTTTACCTTCAGCCTGTGCTAGCTCTGGTCAAGGGCATCTTTCTTTGTGCATGACGCAAGTCGATGCATCTTTGTCACAGGTGCATCTTATTTTTGTCCTTTAAACCTTTCCATTCCCTGGCTTCCTTCCTCGAAAACGAAAATGATGGTTGTAGTGATATTTTCCAGCTCCGACATTTTCTAAGCCATTGCACTGTAAGCTGTCAAACTGAACAAGGTTTATACAGTGACATTTACAATCAATAGCCATTTTCAAAAGGGTAACATTTTTCATGTCGTGGCATGCCTTTGCTTTCAGCACGGACCTGTATTAGACAGAGTTTGTGGTGCATTTTTAGCGTTATTTATAATTTTCGGTGTATATTTCTATTTATTATTTTCAACCGTGCACATTATTTATTTCAGTTATTTCTCTCCTTTCTATTTTATCTGTGCTTTTGTTTATTCTATCTTTCTGACACATTAAGGTTTAGGATGGCAGCAATTACAGCCAACTTTAACATCAGAATTAATTACCAAATCTCGCAGAATTACAATAGGCTACCTGTAATGGACATAATTGAATCATATTCTACACCAAAACATGTGCTGAATTAGCCTGACTAAGCACGATCACTTCAAAGCTGGAGTAAGAGTGAATTAAAACATCATTTCACCTTGTGTATTTCCATCATTCAAGGTCTCATTCCCTGATACAAAACTACTTGTTATTTAGCCCGTAAAAATGTGAGGGGACCATGTTAATTGTTAATTCCCTGTTTAAATATTCATATTTCCATGCAAAGCTGTAATGCTTCAACAGCTCCCTCATTTGATGTCAAGTGCTGGTCGAGGAAGGTGTCTTTGCCTTCATATGCCTGTTTCCATGCATAATGCCTGTGATCAATTTTACATGTGCACCCTTCTCTTTATATATTCACATTCTCTGTTGCAGTAATATTCATGTGAAAATGGGGGCAGGGCCGGCCCAAGCCTTTACGGGCCCTAAGAATTATTTTATTTGGGGGTACCCATGTGCCCTCAATACAATAGACTATTCAATGTTTGATTATTTGCAAGCACACTTTAAATCTAACAATTCTATTAGTTGTAGTTGTGTTTGGGATGTAGAAATGTCATAAAAACAAAAACACATGAACCCTGTTTTACAAGTGTATTGTGATTGTCAACATTTGATAATTTCATTACCTCGAATTTTAGGTGAACTGTCCCTTTAAATTTTGAGCACAGACAATACAGGGACTAATCATACAAAGGTTGTATGTATTGTTCAATGCATTTAATTATTTGCAAAGATTTTATTAAAAAAAACATTTTTACTTTATTTTTATTTCAACCACAACCTATAAACACCCCTTTAAAGCTACATAGCCCTTGAGGATGATTGAATCTTATTTTTTTATTTAGTGTATTTATTTACTTGATAACCATTCAATTAATTTACAATATGCACACAATTATTCTTAATCTTATCCCAAATAAAAGGCTGAATTGACAGATAATTACATATTTTCAGCATTTTGTCGTTTGCATCAGTGCATACTGTTGGTTGTTCAACATTTCTATCGTTAAACACTAAACAGTTGTCAAATATTGAATGTTTAATTTAGTCACTTACAGGATGTGGTTTGTTGCACTATAGCTGAAGACGTGACAATAGACTTGTTCGACTTGATGCGGCGCCGAAGATCCGACAGGCGGATGACATCAAAGTACCGCGAGAGACCGATTCGAAAAACGAGTTTGCTTTCGAATCGCTCTCGCGGTACTTTGATGTCATCCGCCTATCGGATCTTGCGGCGCCGCATCAAGTCGAACAAGCCTATTAGCTCCGTCTTCTTTGATTTGATTGGTCACTGCTCGGCTCTGTAACCAGTAATTCCTGCCTTCTTTCATTTGATAGGCCACCTCACTTATTTTGATATTTCAATGTTGGGTTTAGTCAGTCATTTCACAAATTTCAACACACACCACAGAACAAATAGTGGGTACTGCCCTGCGTGAGAAAATAGATGTGTGTCGTAAATATATATCGCAAAAAAGCTGTAATTTCATGTGCTCTTGGGGGCCCTCTAGTGGCGGCAAGGCCCTAAGAAGCCACTTAGTTCGCTTACAGGGAGGGCCGGCTCTGGATGGGGGAGGGGTGATACAAATATAGCATGTTCGAATAATGAATTAAAATAGCATCTTTGACAATACTATTGTCCAGACGAGATGTTTCGAGAGAAAGTAATGTTATAGAATTAATTTGTAGTGCATGCACTTTTGATGATCAGTTTCATAATGGGATATTTGTTTATATTTCCAAGTCATGTATAGTAAAACTATTTATTTATCATAGATGTATTTTACCATGTTGCTGTTTTTACCGTTTTATAAATGCAATAAAGCACTCAAAACACTGTGTTGCAGTCATTTAACCGCAGTCCCCTGTGGCTCATTCCTGTAGCTAAACATTGCACCCAGTGTTTTGCAGAGTGGGTTTTAATTTAGTGGTAATTTGACAAGGGGGTCATTTATCATATTCTGGAGATCAATGCTTTTTCAAACCACAAAGTATTTTCAGGGTCACATTTAGTCACCTCAGCCAGCTATGCCATAAAACTACTGAGAACAGGAGAGAGAGATAAAGACAAAATGTGCGTGCGTGTGTGTGTGTGTGTGTGTGTGTGTGTGAGAGAGAGAGAGAGAGAGAGAGAGAGAGAGAGAGAGAGAGAGAGAGAGAGAGAGAGACAGAGAGAGAGGACGGAGCCATGAATCAATCTGTGTAATAGGGGGAAGGCCAAATGTAATAAATAATACAATAACAAGCCAAACTAATGAGCCGTTGCCAAGGTGAATTTCACAGAATAGTCCCTCTGTACAAAACCCCACTAATAATCCAGGGGAGCCAGCGGATGATAAAGCGGCGCCATAAAGCAACACCTGCGCAATTAAAACAGAGGATTTTTGCCCTGCGTTACATTAATTTCAGTCTTTTGTAAGGGCCCAATGAGCATGCTAATAATCTAGTCTACTTGACTCCATGTCTAGCCAAAAAAGGGTGTCTAATTAGGCAAAGGTAATTAATTAGAGATAAACGGAGCTAATCAAGAGCCGTTAGCGCTCTGTCTGTCTCGTCATTAAGACACACACAGTTTGTGCTTTCTCATTGGCTCCTTCACCAGCTATTTAGCTAATTATTGCCTAGAAAAATGTGGTTTTAACAGCATACCTGTTCAGACTTTACAATATTCACCCAGATAGAGCAGATGGTGAAAAGCGCGCACCTCTCGGAAAGCAACTTTGTTCAAACTGCCGAAATGTATCAATCAGAGCAAAAAGTTGCCGCCAGTGTTCCCTAATTGCAAATGTCTCATTCAGAAGATCCAGGGAGCATTTCGATGGCGAGATTCACATGAGTGTCATCAGCCACTTCATTACCAAAAATCTGTTAACATGATTTTGATGATATGACGATAAAAGCTAGCTTAGCGGACCCTTGCGTTTCCTCTCACCATTAATTGGTGGAGTAGTGCGCTCTGATTGTGCTGATGGTGAGGGAAGTAGTGTGATGTTTAACACAGCATCACATTAGCGAAAATGAATAAAAATAACATGGATACGAATTTGCGTATTACCTCTCACCCCCTCCTCAGGGAAAATATATCAGGACTTGCGCTTCGAATATAACGGCTTTGAGTCTCGTCAATGTTTCAGCTCTAATTATGAAAAGTGGAGCACTAAGCAGAAGCTAGAACTCAGTCGAGACGAATCTCGAGCAGACTCCAAGCTCAAACAGATTCGGGAGGAAGGCCTCCACTCAGATGCACATGTACCCTTCATGTCCAATTGTCTCTAATAAAAATCCAGCTCTCTGTTACAGCTGGGGCAAGATTACAAAAGTACTGCTTTAATGGTTAGCCTAATGGATGTTGACTCTGCATGTAAAAGGGAAAGGCCACAAACAGAAGCCGAAGAAAATGGGAAAAGATATAAGATATTTTTTTGCATGTGTGTTGTGGGACTTTTGAGCTAGGAATATTTTAGGGATTGTATTATTTCCCCCCTCCTTCGTCCTCATACACGAGGGACTCGTCTCCTACAAGGAGGCAGGCCGCTCCCTCGACACGCATCATTAGAGGGATTTTTACAAGCGACAAACAGGCTATTTGGCTGTCATTGGGATTGTTTGAAGAGAATATGTTTATCTGCCGTTTACTCTAGGGGGGCTGGCATCAGAGAAAAAGGCAGTCAGATAACCATAAGCATTTGACACCACTGTTATGCATTTGTCAATATTAAGGATAATAGGTGAGGACCGTTATCATCAGATTGGCAGCTCGCTGCTCCATGCCATCACAAAAATGACTACACCTCTGACCTTTACTGTCACATACTAGATGACCCTCAGAGTTGATCAAATAACGCACAGATCAGCACAGTTTCCTTACTATTCTTATGTGTACCAAACATTTGGACAATGGAACCTAATATATGAAAAATTAAACATTATTTAAACATTATATAGTTTATTCATATGTATTATTAATTTTGGTAAAGTTTTTTTGGTTCTTCCATTATGAATTATTGTATAATATTAAGTTACATTACATTACTTTTATGTCTATATAGTAATTATTGTTAAGCAATAAATTCAAGAAAGTATGAATTAATATGTGCCAAATGCAAGACCTTTTTTAAATAATGAATTAATACATGTTTATTTATTTACACCGAAATTTCAACATAGGATGCAAAATCGACTCAATCAACATAGACTCAATCTTCTGTCTGTTGATTGTTGTACAGAGTCTAAAAAACAACAACAACAACAACATGGGTGCTGATTGCCATGCCGAAGGCAAAGTTAAATGAACTGAGGTTCCATTTAATTTTGTTTCATTTTACTTCGTGTTGATTATTTTATTTCAATTTACAGTACAATGCATAAAATAGTTAGTAGTTAGTAATAAAATATCTAGTTTTAGTCAGGGGCAGACTAGGAAGAAAAAACAGTCCTGGAGTTTTCGACCCTACACCTTTTTTGTCGATGGGAGAGGGTGGGGGTTGGGGGAGTGATGACGTGTCATTGCGTTACATGTATACGTGTCCGTCTCGCTAATGCCTTCGCGTTGCATGCATCTGCCTGTCCGACCTGAGCGTCCATTACAGGCCCATATATTAACGGCCCACCGGGAGAATTTCCAATAATCCAGATGGCCGGGACGCCCTGGTTGTGGCTGTAACGGCCGTTCTGGACTTTGACAGAATGTCCTACTGGTCAGTCCACCCCTGGTTTTAGTACACGCCACCCTGAAAAGCAAAACATTTGATTTGGATCTCTGTCGTTTCTGTAATTGGTTTTTAAATACTAGTGTGTTTATTAATGTATTAATCAACCATGTGGAAGCAGTTATCCACTTAGAGTTTGAAAGCAGGACAGTGGCCAAAAGACTTTGTTTAAAGTTGCTGTATAATACACGTGAATTTGTTGACTAAACTGATAAAACCGGTGAATGAAGAAACGTTGTATAGAAACCATTTCGCACTCTTCGACACCCAGGAGATGGGCGGGGCTGTGTGTACCGACCCGAACACAGAATTTACAGAGTGTGGTTGTAGCCGCTATGAGGCTGCTCAGGTAGAAGCGGGAGTAGAATTCGTCCAGTTAAGAGTTGTTCTACCACTGAAATAATTTTAGAGACATCATTTTAAAGTCAAAAACTGACAAAGTGTTGCTTTAAGGAAGTAATCTCGACAGAAGGGACGTGTGTTTTGTGTGTGTGTGTGCGGACATGATAGACTGTCAGACAAGAAACGAGGGACGATAATACGGCCATCACCGACCCAAAACGTAGGGTGTGTGACTGCTAGTGTGTGCGGCATTTCCAATTGAAATGAGACAGAATGGAGGCATATGGATCCTCATTATCCCATTTCCCTCAGGGGGAGCGAAAGCAGCCTTTCAGTCAGACGAAGACGAGAAGAAAACACACTCTCTCTCTCTTTCTCACTCCATGACATGAATATTTGTTGAGGGGGAGGAGCACAGCAGATGAAAACTACATCAAATTACAGTTAACAAACAAACAAATCCTGCTGCACTGTTGGCTGAGCGGTGTAGCTAACCCTCGGAATCTGGGTTCCGTTTAGTTCCATATTAACCGGGGGGAATGTGCCCAATACGAGATACAGGTCACATCGCATTTCCCAGCAGAGCCCTGACGGTGAGGGAACAGGCCGCACATCACACGGACGCGTCCTGTGGTATCGACTTCAGAGCAGCTGATTGCGCCAGCCCCCGCCGGCGTTGTTTAGATAGTTTGACTACATCAAGCTTCTCTTCTCCATGCCTCTTACTGGTGCGATTAGAGAGGGGAGAAGATGAAAGGTGCTTGGTGTATTTTTAAAATTGTTGATTTTCCCCTCTAATGATAGCTAGTGCAATTAAGCACTGGCTTCAGGCTCTCTGTGTCCTTGTGCGAAAAATCTCAATTATATATGTGTGAGGGTGAGAGTGTGAGCGTTTGTGTATGAATGCGAGCGGAGGGTTTGAAGAGTGTATTTGCACGTGTGCTTTCTGGAGCTTGTATGCGGCATGTTTGTGTGCATTGATTTTCAAGGTTGAAATGATTGTGTTTGTGTCACATTCGGCATGTCCAAGTTTCAAAGCAGGTTTGAAGATTGTGTCAATACAAATGTGTAAATTATGCTTCATACATTTGAACAGAAAATGTTGATTCCCGCAACATACCAACATTCAGTGTGGTTCAAAAAAGCATATTTAAAATGTGGAGGGTAAAGAAATGTTATGATCTATACGTATTTATGTTACAAAGCAAATCTGTGACATTGATTATATTAATGCCTTTGTACACAATCTGAGGTGCACAAGATATAGAGCAATAAAAATTAATATAAAGCAATAAAAGCAAAAAGGAAAACATTTAATAAACAAAAAAAAAACTTTTAGAAGTTTTTGTTTAATTCAACTTTTCACATACATTTTTATGCTAATAACAATATTAATTATTTTGTAATCAAAATAATGTAATAATAAATTATGATAATAAAATAATAGATATGTGCAAAAACAACTTGGAACTGATACATCCAAAATACTGCACATACCGAGTATGGTTATGGATTGGAAATAAATCTATATATAATATCATTTTATTTTATTATTATTATTAATATATATAATCATATATCATATTATAAACAAAGTTGGAATTAAAATTAAAAGTAAATAAATACAGAATATTTTAGGGATAGTCACACAAAAGTAAGTGATTAGTAGCTGAACATTTGTAAAGGAGCATTTCATTTTACTTAGCATTGCGAACATTCATTGCTTGTGCCAAGCTCTTTCAGCAAGCATCTCCTCACCCCTTGACTCCAGCCCTGTGAAATCTGCAGCAATTTTGCGAACAGTCACTTGGTTTGGTAGAGGATGAAAAGAAAAAAAGTGTTTTAAGCAGAGGCTGAGAAGAGGGGATTGAGAGGAACACTTTTTTATTTCTGTTTGATGCACCCTCCATACCGCAGGGCACAATACTGGAAATCTGCCGTGAACTTTCAGCACTTAAATGCTAAAACACGACTGATTTGGGATGATAATAGGCACCCTAATAGAAGTGGATATCCAGCAATGGCTTCCAGTGCTGTTTCCTTTTGACTTAATGAAATGTGAGCAGACAGTTGGAGGGAGCGAGAAAAGACAGAAGAAAAGAGAGAGAGAGAGAGAGAGAGAGAGAGAGAGAGAGAGAGAGAGAGAGAGAGAGAGAGAGAGAGAGAGAGAGAGAGTGAGAAAAATAGCACAAGGCATGATCCTCCTTGCGAGAGGGGAACGGATTTTACAGCTCTTCTTTTGTTTAAGAGGAGGGTTGATGGCCAAAAGATCAACAGCTCAATACCAACAAAAGACTCCACACATTCTTAAGGTGCAAAATAATCAGTAGAAGATTCTTCACCAACATGTAGCATATTGTGTCATTTTTTTGTGTATTAGTAGATGTGGAACATGATTCAGTTTTTCAAAGCTTTCAGACATTTTCTTTATGGAGTGAAGCAGATAATTAAGAAATATCACATAAACACTATTGTACAGAATGATCTGACGTTGTACAGTACATTATTTTGAATTCAAACAAATTATTTACATAATTTCGCTGATGCTCATATCCAAAGGACTTTCAAATAAGGATCGTAGCAGTCATGTTAACATGATCCACTAATAAAAATAATTGTTGCTTGCCACAGACAAAACTCACTCTATCAGGAACACCACCACAGGGGTCATTACAATGTAATAAGTACTGCAGTTAGATTATAATGGCATATTAATTAATCCCAGTAATGTGGCATTCTTTACCAGGAAACATGTAATTTAAATTTCTATGTGATGACAACAGAATTAGATATAATTGGTCCTGAGACACTTTAGCAAAGATCATTCATGCCTATGTCATTGTTCTATGGAAAGCCCATTTAGTTAAATGAGATGAGTGATGCTCATCGGGACTGACATACAGTATAGAATGTAGACAGAGGTGGGGATTTGTTGGGCAATTGTTAGGACGAATCTGCCTGCCGAGGTGTCCAGGTCAACTCAAAGTGTTTTAAACTTCATCACTGTAAATCAACCTTCAACCTAAGCAGGTCTCCTGCAGTGTTCTGACCCACACAGTGACAGAGAAGTTTTGTAGAGAAGTTGAATTAGTTCAATGGCTAGAGTCCTGATAGTATAAAACACATTTATTTTCCTGTTTTGTTTTTTGTTTTGCTTTTGGCACCGTGGCGTGCAATGCATATGTGTTAAAAGATAGACAGAGAGAAAGCGAGAGTGTGTGAGAAAGCAAGTAAGACAAAAACTGTGAATGGACCTAAATTACAATGTAATGTTCCCCCTAACTTCAATAACAAGTCATTAGCAAACTGTCAGGGAGTTGCATTTATTTGTTATTACAGTGCCCACAGCGAAAATCACAGAGCTGGGAATGTACGTTGACTGCAATTAGGTTGGAAGAAAGAATGCACAAAATATCCTTTAACAGCACATTGTCGAGAAATGGAGAAGTGAGCAACGTTTTAACGCCTTCGTGCATCGTTTTCATGCCTTGTTTCTGGTGTAATTTGCAATAATAGTGTTTGCATCATCAGCATCCTTATTATCATATCATGAACCATGGGAGAGCGTGTAATCAGGTTGATGTGTTTTAGAGGCACTTTCTGTTCTGTATCTCACAGGCAGGGATAAAACACAGCAGGTCCTCCCTCAGAAAAAGCCGGAAACCGCCGGCAGTGTCGCGCAAGCTCGCATTATTATTATCATTTCTGATGCATTTAATAGCCCCTGTTTTAGCTTTGAAGACAATCTTTAGGGAATATTGAATCAGAGCATTATTTTCTGCCCAGGATTCTCTGAACAGACAAAAACTCATTAGACCCATACCTGGAAGCAGACTTTCCTTCTTTTCCGTTTTTCCTCTGCGTTCATAATAGTGGTAAGAATGACTTATTGAACCCCCTCTCATTTCCACTCCACCCCAGTGTTGTTTTGTAATCAGGATAGCCCAATGGCACTCATGTTTTTTGCATGCTTGATAGGGCTGTGCATTTTTTACCCAACATCCTCAGCTCCCATTAGAGCGTAAGGCCCGAGGAAGCCCCTGTTGCAAAGACTGGCGTGAGTGGCTTCTTCCGTTAGCATGGCGTGCGGAAAAGACCCTGTGTATCCTCCAGACTGCTCGATGCCGTTCAGGGCCTCTTTAGAGCTGGTTTGTGAGGACTTTCTGCTTGTGAGAAGTTCAAAGTCCTTGTTAAACCCAACTGCCCCACAGTAAAACGGGCCAGGAACCCTTTTGAATGCATTTCACAAATCAATAAGCCCTCCCCAAGGATCTCTCTCTCTCTCCATTTCTCTCTATCTGTAACATCTTGAGGCTTGTCACAGAGGCTGTTATAATGCAGAAGGAAATCCTTAAAGAATAGACAGAGAATAACCGCAAGCAAGACAGAAAACAGTGAGAAGATGTTTTACACAGCCAAAGGGGCAATGCCAGGTACTCCCCACCAACCCAGACGGATGTTATTCACAAACAATATGCTAAACACGTCACGGGGGATTTCGATTGTGTAGGAAGGACGGCTGGGGATGAAAATTCAGGAACTGACAACGTTTAAAAGCACGTTTTGTCTCGGCTTTTTCTTCAAGTTGGAGACAAGTGTATTAGCTTCAGTCAGGATTTAAAGGTAAATGTGTGTTTTTGTTTTAAGGCTGGAAGGAATATGCTTTGTGTATTCATGAGAAATGATTTCCTCTGTGGGAGATCTACTGTAAATAATACAAAATCTTCCAATGCTGTCCTTAAGTGATACATATCACAAACACGTAGAGACAACACAAACATATTTTACCTTTATCTACCCTCTCTGAAGCCCCTATAGAGCGACACTAGACTTATTAAATGCACAGCTGAGACACCTCAACTGTTGGTTTCGAGGTGTGCTGCAAAGCTGTGGTCATATTCTGGCCTGGGGCTGTTCAGAGAGCGGACAAAACTGTTCAAACCCACCTCATTCACTCAGACACAGAGCAGAGATAGTGGGGGTGAGGGGTGGGAGGATCTCGGAGACAGGAGATGAGGTGAGAGGGAGAAAAAGAGCTGTGTGTTGTGAAAAGATGCCATTTATGATGGGAGAGGGCTGCTTGATGTGGCACTGTGGCGCTGTAACGGCATTGTAAAGCCTGCTGACAGGCTGTTGTAGTTACGTACTGATCACAGGCAGTAAAACTATGCAGATGGTGGCAGATGATCAGTCCTCTGTGAGCTGAATATAAATATGGCTTCCATCAGAGAGCACACACTCCCCTTAGACAAACATAACATTGATGCAGTTGCATTGGTTTATGCAGACACCATGGCTCTTGCTTTTAACTTGATCATGCACAATAACAGGCAAACATTAATAAACCCCTCCCTGCTTGTTTTACAGCCCAAACCTGGCCATCAGTTTGATGGAACAATACATACTGCATGTTATGAAACGTGATTACATTGTAAAAAGTAAAATCCTTAAAGTGCTATTTCTGCTGGACCAGCCCTTAAAATGACATTTCTGGTGATTCAGTCATAATAACTTTTTCAGTTTAACTAAATGTGAATAAGATGTTCACATGAAGCACATTTTTTGTAACCTGACAGTTTTTTTGATTTTGGATTAAAAAAAATATTCTTTTAAAATTGGATGAAGTCTGCGTCTCATTTTGTGAATGGCTTATTATGTCATTTGTATTAGGCCTGCAGTGTATGTTGACTATGATGTGAGCTCAGGGAGGCTATATATCTACTGAACCTGCTGAGTTTTTACTGAGACACTTCAGATTAAGTAGCACCCCACCCTGTCTCAGTCCCACCTGGGGATGCTGCCTTCTGCTCTTCAAAACCCAGCATTACTAATTGGCAAACACAATAAACCAGGTCTTCCAGTGTAGCCTCTTATGCATGAACATCATATTTGCAATGTTTCAACCTTTTTTGCTCAATCTTGACAGTGAAAAAAACAATTTGCATCGAGCTACACTGTTTTGAGATCAGTTCTCAGCTTAGCTCTACAAATAATTACATAGCAGGTTCATATTGCATTGAAGATTGAAAAGAGGCAAAGGAAAATTAATGTGACAGCAAGTAATCACATCTCAACCACCGCTGCAGAGAGGGGGGCTGCTGGAGTCTCTGTTGTGTAATCCATGTAGCATTACATTTTCCCATTAAGGTGTCCGTCCGATGACATTGTGCATCACTAAAGGATGATTTTTACTTACGGCGTACCCTATGCAGCACTCCAAAAATTTTACAACGCGTCAATTTGACGCGGACCGTTAGCACTGTGATTGATCTGCTTGAACCCCTCCTTGAGGTCATAAAACTCTGGGACAGCATCCCGTTTACTCATATCATATGCATTTCCAAATGAATTATTTAAATACATTATTCGTTTTTCTGTATTTACCAAATCAAGCTGCAACAAAAGTGATTGTTTACTTGCCGCCATCAATGTACACAACAAACTGCTTCTTCTTCAGTTCTTGAAACATGGACGTGGACACTGATGACTAGTCGTCATTTCCTGTCAACTCGGACAATGAAGAATGAAATGAAAACCGATGCGTTGCCTATGTGGTAGAGGATACAGCATAGGTCGATGCAGAAGTAAAAATCACCCTAAAGCCCATTTACAGTGCCTTATTTGGATAGGCAAAAAAACATTGTCTTGTTCGAACACCATTAAAACATTTCTCGCAATCAAGCTCTCGACAGAATGTATAAATCAATTGAGAAAAAGATTTAGTTAGCAGGCTAATTTGCGTTAATAATTGAATGGTTGTACTTTTTTTTGGCATGTGTTCAGAATGTTTATGTCTGTTTGTGCTTGAGGTGGACAGAACCGTGCATGTTCTTTAACCTCTGAGCTCTGATTGAAGCATGCATAATTGGATGGCCGCTGCTTTGGATAATTAGCGGTGCATTTATGTGTGCTGCCCTTCGGCTTGTGTGGGGCAATGTCTGTCTGTGTGGGGGTCTGGCCAGCCCTTTCTACAAAGGCGGTGCTTGTGGGCGAGACTGGTAGGTCATGCTACATTATAGTACATATCCAGTAAGAATGCCCTGAGACAGTCACCATTCTTGTTAAGACTAGTGCATAGTGCATGGCCATCCCCTCTGACTGAAGACTCGTAAACTCTGCTGAGGGCTTTGACATCACTGAGGCAAACTGTTCATTTTCTGTGCTGGCCAGAGCACAGCTGCTAATTCAAATTAGCTCTGCTTATTGACCTGTCTTGTTCAATGACCTGTCTGTGAGTTTGTTTTCCTCTTTTCTGTTGATACTTGGCATCTCCAACAGTCTCCACTGCTGTATGAAAGAGCCATTGCTGTGAGTGAGCAACAACAGGACTAGGCTTTGTTAAAGCAATTGTTTGGGTTGGTATAAGGAGGTAAGAGGTGGGAGTTGATTAAAACCCCTCAGTAATGATGTTAAGAAGACCTTTGTCATTAATCTGACCGGTGGTTGGTTCTGGGGTCTGGTGGCAGAGTGATTGATGTAGACCATACTCGCTCACGCAGGGTGGCTGCTTGTAGATCACACTGTGTACATGTAATTGCTGTGGAGACTGTCTCCTCCTCGCTGTCCACTGTAGCAGCAGAGCCGTGATGAGCCATGCAGGATGTACACGAGGCTCTGAATGTGTTTAGTGAGACCACTGGACAATGCAGGCTTGTCAGAAAAATGTGTTGACTTGTGTTTGCAAATGAATGCACGTTAAAGAAGTTTACAGATAAATGTATTAAACTCTTCAACTGTTTAACTTGCTGCAGTACTGGAGTATGCTTAGCATTTGTTGTCTTGTCTTTTAAGGAACAGTTAATTTACCATCACGTTCAACATCAAACCCTTACTTATATTCTAGCAGCTAAACTACTGTATTAACATACAGTTAATAGTTAACATTATCATGACTTTAAATTGACAGATTTGTTTTCACTGTGAGCTGCCATTCTATGAAAAGGATGTGTGTGATGACTCTTCAAAAAATATCCTTTTAAAATCTAAAACATGGGTTTGGATTTGAGATATGGGTTAGGGTGGGTAAATAATGATTGAAACAATGAAATAAATCCTTGGAACCCACAAAAGTACTGGCATCACACAATTATTACATTTATTACTGAAGAATGGGACAAGATATGGAGGAAATGTTGTTTGGTATTAGTCTGATATAACTTTTTATTCTAATTGATTTAAATAGAAACTTAAAAACACTCTTAATGGCATAAAAAGAATAATGGCTATCTTTAAATATCTTTGTTGAACATTGAATTTAGATCATCTATATCCTCCTGGTTCCCACGACTTCTACTCTCCTCACTGACTCCAAATGCTGAGTTTGGTGTGAGAAAGATAAGTGCTTCTCCTGAGATGACCCACTGAGCCCAACTTGCCTTTCAGTTCTGGGTCAGAAAGTCCAGGATGTGCATGTTTAAGTCCTATCATTAATCACACATAGACAGTCAATTAACTACATCTCAGCCACAGCTCTCAGACCAGTGAAGGAGTCAGAGAGTAATAATACAGAGAATAAAGCCAGCAGAACAGGGGGATGTCCTGATTTAGAGCTGCACTACAAATATAATAAACATACAGTGTAACTACTGTAATAATAATTGTTTGTTGCCACAGTTTGGTTGGGTTGGTTTGGTTTAGCTTGGAACTTCTGTCATGTTTACATGGACACAAAAGATGCAAATGTATTGGTAGGACAATATGTCAGAAGAAAATAGAATGATAATTGATCATATATAATATATACAGTATATATAATGATAAAACGTTTTTTATTCTACATTACAAATTAGCATTTAAAAAAAATTCATAAAACTAATATTTATACATAAAAATGATTATTCTGAAATGTAAAATCTGGCTTTAGGCATCACAGTCTGCCCTTTTATTACAAAAATACAATTTTAACCATAGATTGTGATTACAGAATTATATATATATTATATTCCATTGTTGGACACATTGTTAATGAAAGTAAATGAGAGTGAGAGTTTGTAAATGAGAGTTTTTTTTTCAAGTTTCCTTTTTCAGAGGGCAAAATTGTTCCAAAGTTGAGGAAACACACATAATCCAGCTAGTGTATTCCAAAAAATGTATTCTAAAGTAAAACTGCTGTACGAAAGGATGGGGTCTATGTGGCTGCAATAGAGATGTCAACGTGAACCGTGGGGTCACTGGGTTCACAGGGGCTTTTCACTGCAGGTTGACCTTGGGCCAGACAGATTTATCCTCTGTCAGGTCTCTGTTTGAGAGGAGGTCTCCAGCAGACCACATTTTGGCTGCAGGACAACCTCATAGCAGGCATGCTTTCGTGACATTCTTTCTTTGTTCTTTGACGTGTTTGTTTTAAACATCGTAATGTCTTTATCACCGTCTCTCTCACTCTCAATTTTTCTTACATATGTTTCATTTCTCTGTTGTCACATTGCAAATAATGCTCTTGGCTATAAGAGTGAGGTGCGGACATGAGGGGATAATCATTTTTAACACTTTGTCAAAGGAAAGCAAATTAAAAACAAGTCTACCCATTTGCACACATAATCACAGCAAATTGCCAATAGCTCATTTGTGTATTGCTTGTTGGGTAAGATCAAGCTGATTCTACTCGTTTGACAGCTTAGTTAGCAGTTGATAGAGCTGTGAAATATCACACTCTCCATAACCATGGACATGTTTTCAATATGGAAAGCCACATTTACAATTCTGCATTATTTTTTTTTGTTACGAAAGATAAACTGTTAATTCGATTGCACATTTCATGAAATAATTTTGGGAATTCATCAAGTTTATTTTTAAAATATAAATTATAAAATATTTATACAAAAGAGTTATAGTTATATTAAACTATAATTGCTTCAAGAGCACATCGAGCTTGAAGCTACCATCTTTTATTTTCTTCCTTTCTAACCTCACCCCATGTGCATGTGTAAACTGAGGGTTGACATGAGTTAACTATTGATTAAACATGAGAGAGGTACATAAAAACAGCAAGGTCTTCCCCGAGGAGACACCAAAACTCACAGGGGCAGTCATATGCTACACTGCCACATTTTCCCATGAGCCTCTGCCCCGGTGAGACCACTGGCTCAGTAATGAGTTGTTTGCAGACCTCAAGAAC
The DNA here is from genome assembly GCF_024868665.1 of Triplophysa rosa. Taxonomy (NCBI): domain Eukaryota; kingdom Metazoa; phylum Chordata; class Actinopteri; order Cypriniformes; family Nemacheilidae; genus Triplophysa; species Triplophysa rosa. The sequence continues at coordinate 14,679,286 of NC_079896.1, forward strand.
ACAGTGATGATGACCTGTGACCTCCAACCACATTGTCTGGGGAGCATGAGGTAAGGGAGGAAAAACAGGAGGAGGGAGAGCAGTGTTTTAGCTCAAGTGATTTCTTGTTGGTGGTGTCTCGGCTCTCGTGTTAAACCCCTGTGGCCTGAAGAGCTGTAAGGATAACATGGTGCTTTGTCTCTGAGCTTGTATCGATTCTCCACTTGAAAAAATGCATCCAGTTTTTTGTTGATAAACTGTAACTTTGTCATTGCTTGTTTGTATTGTGCACCCATTCAAGCACCAAAACTCAAGGACATGCACAGTGCACTGCGCACACACACAACACACTAATGGCTATGATTAATGTTCTGTATCTCTGAGAAAAATAAACCAGTTTCTCCTGTGTGTCGCGCAGAGGTGCTAAAGGAGAAACAGTTTATCATCCATGTCATGCGCACGTTCAGTTTGATTCCTCTGTGTGAAAGTTGTGTAGTTATTTTACACCGTGATTGCTGTTCAGTTTGTATGCATACTTGTAAAATTCCCATTCCCATTGTTTCATCGGAAATACGGATTTGTGCCCACATATTATTCCTTGAAAGCACAAGTCATTATTGTTATTTTCTTGACTAACAGGAGGTAAAAATAAACAGATAAAAGCTGAGATTGCGGTAAATAAACAGCACACACTCCTCCCCTGCTCCGTCGAATTTCTCACAGATGGAGAAAATGTTTCCATGAGGATGTCCTCAGCGAACAGGCGGGTCTGTCGTTCATAATAATCACAGTGACAATCTAATTGTGAAGGAGGAGAGATCTCTATTTGCATTGTAGGATGCCAGTATTCAAGGCTGGCACCACTATGCCCAGAAAGGGAAAAAGCCCATCTAATTAATCCTCCTGGTTCCATGTCATGTGATTAAATTAAAGAAGCCCCCCATGGGCTAGGCCTGCTACAAACACTTCCAATAATCATCTGTTTTGCTTTCCCATTTAAGCCTGTTTCGGCTCTCTTATGAGGAGATAATTACCGCCACAGTCTCGCTTGCACTTCTCTTACATCCAATGTTCATTAATAACAAAAAGAGGTTGGAGGTTAAAAACTCATTTAATTGCCTTTATGTTAATGACATTATGGATAGCCACAGAGGCAGAGATTCTAATTCTGTCCAATATTTGGTTCTAACGCCTGGCCCCCTAGAGGGCTGCTCATTTCGCTAGCATTACAGATGCACTGCTCATTGCAGGTGGGTTCTTCTGCAAAGACAGAATTAATGTCCATAGCACTTTAGCATCCGTGACTAACACATTTTCGCTGCGCAGACAGGAATTATCACGAGAGCTGGGCAGAAAATTTTAAGCAATAGAATATGCACACAATGGCTTGAATAAAATATATTTTTTAATACACATGACTTATATACGTTTATGAATAATATATCAAGTTATTTTTAGCATGAATGTTTAAAATCGTGGCTTATTGAAAACATTCATTTAAATACATTTAAAACATTGCCAACAAAACTGCAAGAACATGCACTGTTGTGCTATGTTTCAGTGTGCACCTTGACATTCTTATTTGTTACAATGGCTGTGATCTAAGTTTTCTGCATAGTTCAGCCGTTGTAGTGTGCTAAAAATGCTAAAGAATTGTGATAATAATAAATCTTGCCCTAACGGACTCGTACGTTAATGAAATTGTGCATATATGTAGATAATGTACATGGAATGTAAATTCAATCTGCCATAAAGCAGGAAACATAATGAAGGAAAGCCAGGATCATGTGGAAGTTGTTAGTTTACAGCCATCTCTAGGCAGAAACCAGGCCAAGGGGGTGATGATGAATGAGACCATCTCCCCAAGCAAAAGAATGACCTGAATTCCCCCTCTCCTTTCCTCCTCCTTGCGCTTCCTCAGTCCGCCGCCAAGTGGGCCAACATTTTTCAACCACCTCGCTTTTAGCTGAAGACAGGCCCTCCTTCCAGAAGCCCTGACCCACAGCGACCCCTCCTCCTCCCTTTTGTGTCTCGTCCTCTCTTCTTTCCTCCCCCTGAAGAAAAGTAATCCCTTTCGCCAGGTCCCCAGTAATTTGATCAAATAGCATGCACCCTTCCTTACCACTTATTGGCCAATTAAGTCAAGTTCTCATGCAGGGGGTCTGGCTGCTCGCGTGTTATCTGTGGATGAATTGATTGAAGCAATTCGGCAATCGCTGAACCCTGCTTTAATGATCTAGGTGATAATACATGTAATTCTTCTCAGTCAGGGGACTTGCAGGCGCAGCTGTTGGCACGGTAATCCCTGTCCTGATTCACTGAAGTACCAGAGAGGCACTAATCTGTCTCTCTGATTCCTCGCTGGTACTTTTATTTTTTTTACTTCTCCTCTTCTTACATGATCATTACTACATATATTAAAAAGTGAGGACAAAAAAACATATGACATATGTATTTACAATAATATACAAACAAAGCATTTATTATCTTATCAATTACATATCTATGTTGTACTCGCCCTGCACATGTAAAGCTTAAAACAGAGAATGAGACAGAAACAAGATTAAACCAATGGCGTTACACAGATAAGCTCCAAAAATCAATGGCTACATGCCTCATTTTCAAAGGCAGACATTAACATTATAAAAGAGACAGCACACATAATCCAGCCTCTGGCCATTGAGTTAAAATATCAAATTATCATAATGAAGTCTAAATGCATATAAATGTTGAGCAGTTTTAAACTGAGGGAAATTGCATTTAATGTACAAAATTATGTTGCTAAATGTGTCTTTTTGCTGTGTAAATGAAATTTGGTTAAAATCTTTAATGCAACCCCATTAAACAATGCATGACTTACTGTACACTTACAGATTTAGGGCACAATCTATTATTCTACATTCGCGGCTTACTAAACAGTATCTCTCTACGCACAAGCAGGCAAGCACTCACACTCATTTTCCAGGTTCCTTTTATCATATTAGAACTTAATGAGGGAGGGTATGTCTGGTATTCTCAAAAGCTCTTATCGTTTCAGATTTATTCGCTTCAGGTGAATATTGCAACTTTTATGGTAAAATTAAAGATAAAGCAGTTGAGAGTGAGATTGAAAACAGCATAAAAAGACGCAGATATTTCTTTAAATTTAACAGAGGTGCCTTTTAAGTCGACATCAGAGAAAGAGAATTTCACAGGAAATTATTTGAAAAGTGAAAGAGTCAGTGTGAGTCTCCAGTCAGGGTCGGATAGCTTTTGATTGTGTGAGTAAATGATGACAGCATTTTAATTTTAGGGTGAAATATCCCTTTAAGACATCACTTAACCAGAAAACTTACTTCCTCTTTCACTCACCCCCTTAATTCTCTCTGCTTAGGCTATACAGGGGGAGGTCAGACCCTCACTTCCCAAAGGGCTCGCCCGATTCACAAGTGTCAAATGTGGCTAAAGGCAGGGGAATAAGAATGCGTAGTTTTAGAGAAGATCAGCAAGGAAACACAGCCGCTGACCTTAAAGATAAAGTAAACACACCTGCCAATAAAAAGTAACAACGCTAACATGCACAAAGTAATGCAATATGTCTTATTATTTTATTCACCTTTGGAGGCATGCAAACAAACACCTGGTGATTATATCTGCAATATGTGCCTTTTCTTATCACTTTGTTGAGAAAAAGTATTCTGAGAATGTAAAATAAAACCTGAATATTAAAACGTTATAAATAAAAGCTGAGAAAACCACCCAGAGTGCTTTCCTAATTATATTTTAAAACATTATTATATTAAACTTTTCAGAGCCACACTTTTATGTAATGCAAATTAACTCACGATAGGTGTGTAAACTTGAGAATGGTATCAAAAATTGCTTGGCATTCTGTGGGGATTAAATATAACATGAGTTTGATTATTACCAGAATTTAGCACAAATTCAGCCCAGTCTTGTGTAGTATTGTATGCAACTGATGATATGGCTGTTAAGGATGAGAAATTGGGTGCGTAAGCACTGCTGCCAAGCTTGATTAGGCTCATAACAAACAATTTAGTGAGGGGGCATACTCACAGAGCTTATAGACTCATTTAGAAAGTCTGTTGGTTCCCAGATGAATGATGTCACTGCCTGCTGTATCAGAAGCATGGTGTTGCCCACGTTCTCACGCTGACACGAATTACAGAAAAAGTTGAGCTGCAGACTCTAAAGCATGCATGCTTAGCGAATCTTTAATTTAGTCAAGTCAAATTACATTAATTTATAGTATTTTATGTGTCAAAGTAGCTTCAGTCTAATAAAAAGGGAAGTGACAAAAAATGATGAAAACTGCAAAGCACAGCAGTGCATATAATACAGCAAAGCATTTACCAATCATCTAATGTGCCGTTGTGCTCTCTGTTGATTAAAAATATCTGTTTTTCTACAGTACGTGTGCTTATTAGCAAAGAGTCTGCAGCGGGCGAATACTAACACCCTCGAAGCCCTGAATTAATGCTGTGAAAGGAGGACCTTGCCAACATTTGTTAATGTAGGTCACCATCAAATTTCACCATTACTGTAGCTAAAAATAATTTGTCACAAATTATACATTTGAGTTTGGATCGGTGTATGCGTGGGTGTGTTTATATGTTTCAAAGCTGCACTGATTGGCTCAGTAAATATGGGTGTGAGAGCACGATTTGTCTTTTTATTTTTGTCAGGGGTGCATATGTCTCTGCCTGCTTTGGCCTGATTATTATTCCAGGCAAGACGGGCAGAGTCACATTAATTTGTAGTAATTAATAGCACTGAGGCATCTGACAGTGCATGTTACCGAAAGCCTTTGATTGTTTGGCTCTCTAACTGCCGCTCCTCTTGTTTGCATCACCTCCAAGGAATTTGTAATATCAAAGCGTTGCAATATCTGATAGTTGTCAAAATGCAATTTATAAAAGTTTAATTCTTTTATTGATTTAGTTTGGGTTTGATGCCTGCAGTGTCATCTCCCCTGGTAGAACTTAGTAGATTCAAATGCTTGTCACCAGCACCAGCCTCCTTTTTAGTGAGAACAATTGCCATAGGCCAGCCCAACAGGCATGGTTTAATTGCCATTAATTAAAAGCATAAATCTTTTTTCTTCGCTGGATCTGCTCTTAAACAGGGCTTTATGTAGCTGTTTTTCCCCCTGCGTTTGTCAGAATCCCTTCTGGCTAGTGAAGGTTAACCCCCCACCACACACACACACACACACACACACACACACACACACACACACACACACACACACACACACACACACACACATATCCCTCCCTCTCCTCGCCAGACGTTTCTGAAATCATCTTTTTAGCGTGCTCCTCTGCATGATATGATGTGAAGTCTGAGTGGTGCAGTGATATTTAGTAAACTTCTGGCTTCTTGCTTTATTGCGGTATAATGAGGTCAAATGAATCCCCTTGTACGCGTATGCTTAGATGCCTCCTCATTTTAAATGCTTTCTGACAGCTAGTAAAACAGCCGGCAAACACAACACCGATTCCCAGAGAGTGGACATTAGGAAAATGATGCAAAGACAAAAAAAAAAAAACGCTGCAAACATGCCTCTTGTTTCTCAGCTTTTCCTACTTTTTTCTTTTATTGTTTTATGTTCTGTGGATCCTTTCACTATGTGATGAATCCGCATAAATATCATGTGATGTGAATGGTCAGTGTGTGTTCTTCAAGAGTGCAATTAGTCTTCACTAAAGATGATCAACCAACATTGTCATGTCAAAACAAATTTTCTCCCCCTCTGAAAGCGTACTGACGTCGCCCTTGGCTGTTAAACGAGAATCAGACACAAATTCTCTCCATGAGCCTCATGCATCGGCGAGCGTGGAACGTTTACTCATATTAGTCACTGCCACATCTGGTGGCGTTCGCAGCTATTTCCTGAGCAAGAGGGTCCTGCAAGGTCCCTGGTGTTGGATTAAAAACAGTGACAGGAGCAAAGCCCAGCTTCAGGACACCAGGAGAGTCAAGCATAAATATGCAGGAGCTGCATCAGGCGGTCAGTTTATCCCAATCGATACTAGCCCACCTTCACTCCAAACAAACGTCTTAAGTAGATGCAGTTTTGCTTAATTGGAAGCTTTTCAGACCCGACTCAGCCACATCCATGCCCATGATTAAGTCCCTGGAAACCACCTGTGAGGATTTTTGTAAACTAATGTGTTTGCTCACTGTCTTCATTTGTAAGCTAGTCACAGCTCTAACCTGTCAATTTGACCTATAGCACAACACTTTAAAGCTGATTCCCGAGGTCCTTAACTCTCTCAACTCGCCACAGACACCACACTTGCTCAGAGGCACAGACACATATACACACACTGGCATGGGCTCGTTTTTTCATATTCTTGCAGTTGCTATGAAGTGGGGAGGAACTTCCAATTAGAATTAAAATAAGCTCCTTTAACGGTCTCTTAAATTGACAACCGAACAATGATTTTCGTATTGGTATCTGTCAGAGGTCTGGAAAAATCCTCAGTTGATAAGGCCCTACGCTTCCAATTAGGAGCTGAGCAGGACCTTAGCCAGTAATGATTTCCAGCTCCCTAAAGATGTGGTGTGGACACTTATTGCAAATTACTGACAAAAGGCTACACGGTATTGATGAGAAAGAGAACAGCCAGCTCTCCATGTTCCCATCTGGAGAGCACGTAACGAGGAGAAACCATAGGAGAGGCCTGACTCTCTCTATTTCTCGTTCCTTTTCTCTCTCCTTGCCCACAGCAAGCCTAGTGTTGCAGTCAGACACATGGTGTCCTGCTGGTATGACAATGTCTCCGTTCATTCACTGAAAACATCAAGGACGCAAATGTAACGTTTGTGCACTGTATGTTGCAATGGTCCTCTTTTTTTCCAGCGTACTTCATTATTTATTAATAAAAATATGATATGTATGAGCAATAAAAATGCTGACAAACCCTGAGTGTAAGTTTGCTTTCTCTGTAATTTTCATATAGATAAACTGTTCAAAGGTGAAATGTTTTCTTATTTTCTTGGAAACTGCACATCATTTTGTTCCCGTCCACTGATTACAAAAATACTAAATTATTTTAAAATCAAGTGACTAGTTGAATGAATTATTATTGCACATCACACTAATTGCTTAGACAACAAAACATCTGTGCTTGTAAAAACTAGTTGACTGCTGCTAAGATGCACTTTTTTTGGTTGAAATTTGTCTTAACTTCTAACGTACATGTGCTTCTCTGAGATGAAAAGTCCTGTCTTCCTTTGATATCCACCATCCTCATGTAAGAATGAGTGACAGCTTTGGCTGACAGGGTGGGTAGAATTCCTGAAATTACAAGTGAAAATGGTTCTTTGTCGCAATCTCTCGCCTTGGGCTGAAGGTGTCAAAGACAAGAGCCCAACTGCTTCATGCCAAATGTTTATCAAAGGCCTTGATTAAATTCCTTGCTCATTGTATTTAGTGCAGCAAGAGATCAAATACCCTGCCCAACCTTGGAAAGTAACTAATGTAAGAAAGAAAAAAATGTCAGAGACGGTGTGCAAATGGAAAATGTCAAATTATACTCACACAGGCATAAACAAGTTTATAAGTTACCTGTGAAATATATATGTCCATTGCTAGCAATGTTAGACACTGTGATGGATAGAAATAGCTATGATACAATTGTTATCACACTGAAGTGTCACACCGGCTCCAATCTGTTGTTATTCTCACTTTCCTTCATCAATCCATTCACTTCATCCACCCAATCTTCTCACCCTTTCGTTTTTCTTGCTGGAGGTAATATGTCTGGCCCTTGTGGTCAGTGCCATGATGGCTTCTTCTGGTCTGTGCTTTGTTTCAAAAAGGCAGTGCAGTGCGGGCAAGTGAGTGCCCTGCAGTGGCGTGCCTGGGGCCATGTCAGCTTCAGCTGCTCCATCACCAGAGGACTGGCCTAACATCTCCTGAGTGCACTTTGCTGTGTTTCCGTGATATGGTCATATCACATCTGCCCACTCTCCTGTGACAGAACCACCCTTTCCAACTTTAAACATTTTGCAGCTATCTCCACCTTTCCCATTTTTCTGCTGCATATGAACCATGTTTGGACATTTATCACAGCCACTGTATGCTGATATTACATACCAGGGCCTGTTTTAACACCTGGATACAGTTTTTCATCTGTGAGAACTAGGGCTGTACCCCACCAACCCATCTTCCTCCTCACCACACTGCATTTGAATTTTAAGATAATAGGCTTTGACTTTTGGCTGCACGTTTAAAGGTCTTTTCATGTTATCTGCTTAGCTCATAGCATGGAGCTAAAGAACACAGACACCCTGTGACAGGCCAGCCAGTCAGCCAGCAAGCCTGTCAGGAGCTCTCATACACTAATGATTTCCCTTTAGTCTATTTTCTGTCTCATTGGCCGTTTCCTTCAAAAACAAAATTGCTCATTTAAATTCTCATGCCTGGGGCATTTTGGTCTTCAAATATTGTTGGAAAGTGAAAGGATTAGGCAAAATATGCTTTTTTAAAATGTTAATATATTTTCTGGTTCACTTTCTCCTCTGAGGCCAATTAGGGAATTTCTGCTGGCTGCATTAATGTCAAACTGACATCCATGGCTATAATTACACTGTGCTTGAAACCTAACTTTCACTTGTAGGTAGATGAGTGTGCTTGGCAGTGACATGGAGACTCACTCCGCCAGCTTTTGATCATTTAATCACTGCTTTGCTTCTTCCCCTCTTTTTTTCATCCCTGCTCCCTCTCATTGATGATTTCACCTTTATTTTACGTGTTGCAAAATGCTGTGTTGTCTCTCATTACTCGCGCAACGGTTTTGCAGGGTTCGTTATGTACAGCAGCCATCTGTACACTGTTTACCCGCTTGATTTTCAGTTTACACTTTGTTGTCCCGTGTTCTTGCATTGTGTCTTCACTCTTACACATAGTGGGACGGGTGAACGGACCGAAGGAGGCTACACATTGCGATTGTTTTTAATGATTATAAATATTCTTGACAGGCCGTCGTCATCCTCTTCCTCCCTGCCAACTGTCGCTTGGGGGCTATGAGACAAGATCACAATTTAAAGTTTTCATATAAAGAAAAAATGAGGATTTATGCCATTATTGTTGTACCAAATCCACATATTTTAAAAATAGAAAAAAAAACATAGGCCCATGTCATCTAGCTAGTGGCCTTTATAATATAATGTAGCCTAAAATAATTTAATATACTACTACTATTAATATTATTTTAGTTGTATATATATACACAATCGTATTTAAGAAAAAATATTTTAATCAAACAAATTATGTAAGTCATATTTATTATTAACTGTTAATAATAAGAAGAATGAGAATACTAAACTTATCGTATTGTAGTTATTTAATAATAATAATAATTATTATTAATTATAGAATGTATATCAGCACAAAAAAAATCACACATCGCAGCGTTAAACTATTCAAGTAATATTTTAAAAAGGATGGTTTTCATTGTGTTTTTATTGCGGAAGCAAACAGTAGGCTAACATTAAATATGATATTTGTAGAGGACATTTTTACGTTAATTATAAATTGTCCATTAATACTCGATCAATCCAGGTTCCTTATAAACATTATGCCCGTTACGTTGGTAAATGTAGCCTACTAACAGTAGCCTACAATTAACAAATGCTTAACTTGTAAATAGCCTAAGTTGTGTACTTATGCAAAAACCGAAATTGTAATTTACTAAGACCTCTAGAGCTAGATTTGAAAGCTGAGCCATATGGGCTGAGCTAAATTTAGATGACAGCAGTTAAAGCCCACAGAAAACACATCGATAAGCATAGCCTGGTAGCCTGCAAAATATTCTGCCATTGCTAATGCCTAGGGTAATAACGTGCGAATGGTGTAAAATCTGACTAAATCAGCGCTGGACAATTTAAATCTTCCTTTTGTTGCTTTGAAAAGAAATAATTTTCGCGTCTTGCTCAATTACTCGCTTACCCCTTGAGCGAGGTTCGGTGTTCACACTCTCCACCCCTCATTCCCCAATCTTCTGTCTTATATACTTATGATTTTTGCGCTTTTAGACTTCAGGTAATAGGAAGTGGCACTGACCCCTACTGACCCCGATTACCTTCGTGAAGCGTGCACGCGGTATAGAACCACACGTCATGAGGCGGCTCGATGCCATCAGCACAGATCAATCACGCACTCAGTCGCGCGCAGGAATGCAGCTCGCGGACACGGTTAGAGTCAGCCGCGGCCCACCCTGATTGACAGCTCCGATAATTAGGTGATTGTAAAGACGCTTCTATCTGCAAGAACAACATTGTCAGGGCTGGTCTGTGGCCGAAGCGTAGAAATCAATGTTCTTTCCTTGAGCATGCACCACAGAGAACACAAAGAGATCCAATGTGGGGATGGACAATCATCTGATGCATGTGTCATTGCCGTTTACTAAAATTGCTGTTTCACGTATACAAAACGGTACGGGGTATCGGCGATGCACACTTCTCCGTCCCCTGCGTGCGCTCTCATCTCTTTTAACATTTAATAAGAGTGTTGAATTAAAACTGTAATTGATGTTCATCTAGGCCATGGACCTTTCTGTGTCCTTGTCGCAGGGTTATTATTTCTCCCCCTTGTTTGCCTATAGATTAATACTAGCTGCGCTTCAAATTAAACTTGAATGTCACATGTTTTATTACAGTGTAAATTCGGGCACAGCTGAAAGGAAGGGGGAAATACTCTTAAGATGTAGTAAAAACTGCAAAATTGGGATCTTGAAAGCCACTGCTACAAATGTCATAGCTCACGGAGAGCACCAACCTCCTGTAGAAGAGCTTCTAAAATAACATTTCCTGTTGAATTTTAACTCTTATGACAATTTTATGTTAGCCTTTTTCTGTCATCTTAAATAGAGCTGTTAGACATGATTAGTGAGAGACATTTGTGAGACTGTCTGTTGTAACCAACCCTATCAGCTACAATACAGATTTGTAAATATGTGTATGGCACATATGTTACAGCTGTGTTTTGTATCACTGAAATAAAAAATAATATTTGTGTATGTAAACACAATTAAGATGGTATTTTCTTGTGATTACACTAATTTTTGGGAAGCCTGTAAACTTCTGTATATTTATCTATTTGTAATAATAATTGTAATATGGCCTGTATACCATCTTAATTGTATTAAAAGATCTACAAAGATAATCTGCAAGCACACCACTGACAGCTCAACAGCTCAGATTTCATATTGATTTATATGTTTTAAAATTAGGTCTATGGACAACAGCATATGTCATAGATGAGGGACATTTGTGGAATTGGTTGTGTTGGCAGCAGCCTTTTATTTTTAAGGACATACTCAGTGGCATAATAGAGATGAAATATTATTTACTACTCAGGTACTAGAACTGTACTCATGTGGTCATGGAAAGGCCAGGGTTTAAACATGCATGATTAAAATAAAAGAAAGAACAAAGTGCATTACATGGTACATCTGGTTTTGACAGAAATCAATTCATCATTATTTGTTTACTCACTGTCATTATTAGAAACTGATTGCATAAACTTTGCCTTGAATACTAACATTTTCTTGCACCTTCACCTTACCAGAAGGATTTTATAATTATAGCTGGAAAAAGAAAAAAAAGTAATGTATTTATTAACATTTATCTTGCATTTAACATGACCACAATACTTTTGTTTGCTTTGATGATATATTTCCTTGACAACTAAGACCTATCACAGTGATATTTTGTGTTTTTTTATAACTAGGCTTTGTAAACTACATCCAGGATTTATGTGGAGTAAATCATTTGTAGTGTGTGTGACAGATAAGAAGAGATCTGTGTTTCTGTCAGAGGTGACAATTTCAATAGACAGCCGCAAAGAGAATCAATACAGTGCAAACTACAATTTCACTGCCCGATCATCGACCATTGGCCCCGGCTGATCAGATGATACCCTGACTGGTTGTATTCAATTTGTTCCAGCGGCGCCCTTAAACCTAATAAAGCGATTGATTGCGGCTCAATGAGTTGCTGCAATTACTGAACTGTTAATTAACATGCTGCTGTAGTCTCATGAGATTGACTGGCGTGTTCAACCATCGCTTTGATTTTCTTCAACGGAGCGACATACATTGCCAATAGATCGTTTTCACATATCTTGAGGCAAAACATTTCGCCCCTCTATCTCAATTAATTTGTTTATTTGAATATATATCTTTGCATTTGATTAGGCTTCTAGACATAACATAAATTTTTGACCAATACAATTTTTAAAAATAAAAACATTATAAATAACCTTGAAATGTGACCGTAAAATTGTTATATTTTGAGTAAATTGGTAAATATACATTGGGGGGTACTGTAACCTTTATTTCTAATGATTCGTGTTTAATTGCTTTGATATATAAATATACACTATATATATATATATAAACCTAATAAACAAGGTTGGATTTGGAAAAAAAAATTTGTCAGTGTGTGAAAAAGATTGATATTGTCCTGCAATTAAAAGCAATCTTTAAATTATTGACGTGGATTCACAGCTTTGTCGCCGCCTAGTGTTCAAATTGAACGTTTAAAATCATCTAAGATTGTGTGCGTCTTATAACACCAATTAGCTACGCCTGTGGTATCTTCAGTGCAGTTTACAATTATGGCATTAGAAGAATTACAAGAATTGCAAACAAAATTTTATAACCCACACTGTTAAAATCTTCGACGGGCTTTGGGTTATATTTTAATGTTTCTTTTTAATACAAAAGCGTTTCTTTAAATCACATCAACATCATACTTTAAAACCTAATATTTACTATAGGAGCTAAGAAAACAGGTCGCACCAAAATAGCACGTGAGACAAATGGAACAGAAATTATACAGAACAAGCGTACTTGTTTTACACTCTAGAAATTCATCAAATAAAACATAATCTCCAGGAAGATCAGACAATTTGCCAAATTTTACTAGAAACAATTGGTATTCTCTATGAACTTTTAATGCAAAACTCATAACGTGCCGTCTTTTATATTGATTGTAATATAATTTAAAACGTTTGAATTAACATGACTGTATTTACTATTATATTTAATAATATAAAAAATAAAATGTATATAAAACTCTTCTCTGATGTAGTCCTGTTTAGGAATTAAGAACGAACCTATGACGACTCCCACGTCGGTAATTCAGTAAAAAAGACTAAAAGAGCTCGGTTTCGTCCGTTACGGGATGTGGTAGCAAACAGGTTTGAAAGCACAGTGGAGTGCTTCACTGGAAAATACGACCGCAACAAGCCTACGTTAGAGGACGAAGAGAGCAGTCCGATATTACTAGCTGTGAGTCCGTCTGAAGGAGATCAGAGAGGGTAAGCCATATACATACATCGCATTATTGTATCTGCACTCAGCGGCGTATATTTATAGTTAAAATTTTAAAATAGGAATTTAGAGTCTGACATTAAAATAAAATATATCATCATAGTAAGATTCGCCAAAGTAGACGCCAAAGTGTCATTTTTCGTTTTATTGTTATTATTAGTTTTATTATTAGGCTATGCTATTAGCCTATCACAGATATTTTCCCTGTAGTCTGAGTCGTAGGAATTTCGTTAATTTTCACTACCTAAACTAAAAATAATATTCTCGGATGTAAATAAACAAAACGAACTAAAGCTTAGGTATAACGCTTGCAACGAGTAGACTCAGGGTTTATTAAAAAATAGGCAAGAGTCGGGCATGTGTCATGTACAATATTCGCCATCATTTCATTCCCTTGAGCTATTTAGAATCAGTGCTTTAACTCAAAGGCCCTGACACACACAATGACTATCAGCTCAAAACGGGTTTATTTTCCAGCGCGTTTTACTGTCTCCCTGCTCTCAAAGAATAAATGGCAGTTTTGTTTTGCCTATAGGGATTTTCTGTTACGTTTCTTAGACATTTTTTAAAACTGAAAACTTAGATGTTATAACATACATAGGTTCAACAATTATTTTCTGATTTACTTCATTTGCATTGGCTGTGTTTAGTGTACAGGCTAAAAAACGTATAATATTCTTTACATCATAAAGCTCATGTAACAGCCTATCATATGGAGTTATTATGCTGCGTGTACTTTTCGCGTAATCATTTTGTGGCTCATCTAGTGGTTACACAGTTATTGTTTTTGTAATTATTATAGTAACATGTAATATGTATAGAATAGACAATGTGAAATGTTAACTTGGATGTTCTAAAATACGTATTTATATCTAATGAAGATGCCATCTGAGACAGCAGCGGAGGGAAGGTTTCAAACGAGCATAGCGAAATCAATGAGTGGCTCTAAAGTGTAATGATGAAGTAAAAATCGCTGATTGGACCGACGCAGTACCATGTAACCAATGAGAGGAGAGAAGGGAACACGAGGAGTGTGTTATAATAAAGGAGAAAATATGACGTCAATGTAGGAAGTCATTGTAGAACAACACTACAACGATTAGTGGCAAAAGGGAGCGTGATGTCGAGGAGTTAGAGCATCCGAATCTCTCCACACCTCAACTTTGAAAGAAAGTTCAATAACTATAACAAAAGGACGTGGACTATACGATCCACTTGCTTTCCACGTTTCACCTTGAATGTTACAACATCTTGGAGCGCAGGCTGTATTTCTCTTTCCTTTAATGCAAGGATTTTGTATTTAGAAATGTTGTTTTTGTACTTTTTCGGGATTTTTTAATGCGTTAACTTTTATGTTCCGTAAATTGGCGCGCAATTGATTTCGTCAAAGAACCCTTTTTTATAAAAAAAATACAGAAAAGTTATGAAGACGACTTAACTACTCTGTTTTTTTCTTATACTATGGAAGGATCCAGTGGGTCTAGTTTCGGAATAGACACTATTTTGTCCACAACCAATTCTGGCAGCTCAGTACTAATGAACGGGGATTTTCGTCTTAGTGACAACAACAGAACAGCGGATTTCAGGAGCCAGGCGACACCATCACCATGTTCGGAGATAGACACTGTGGGAACAGCCCCATCATCCCCGATCTCAGTCACGATGGAGCATCCAGAACCGCATCTGGTCCAAGACACCCTTCACCATCACCACCATCATCACAGTCAGGCTCAGAGTTTGCAGCTTTCTCCGCCTCATCCGCTCGGGCAGGCCGGCTGTGCCCCCAGGACTGCCACCTCCTCCTTTCTAATCAAAGACATTTTGGGCGACAGCAAACCGCTGGCAGCGTGCGCTCCTTACAGCACCAGCGTACCATCTCCACATCACAGCCCCAAAACAGAGAGCGCCCCGGACGGCATCAGACCCAAACTAGAACAAGACGAAAACAGAAGCAAACTTGACAAAAGAGATGACATTCAGAGTGATTTGAAGTGCAACGGTAAGGCTGTGTTTTTACGTGCACAAAATAATAATAATATTGATCAATAAATCGGGTAACACTACCGCAGTGTTCGCGTTGCATATTGTTAATTCAATTTATTTGAATACGAATATTAATATGTAATAATAAGGACCATAAAGTACATAATAAATATGTTTCTTTTTTTGTATTACGCTGTGGCCTATGTAATAACACCACATAATGAACATTGCTATGTACATTACAAAATTAAGCTTAATCAAATAAATGATTTAGAAACAAAATTAATCAGTTTTAAAATGTTTTTAAATAATATAAATATAGTTTATTTACAAATCCGACCAATTGAAATAAGAAAATGCTCAGCACAGCACAGTTAATGAATGCTGTCAAACTTCTTCACTGTATTATACTAATACATATTATAAATCCATCGGTGGAATAATGCATGCATGTAATAGTAACACACATCTTAATACTTTATTTTTATTAAATATTTTATTTTTCGATACGAAAAAACGTTAAGAACAAATTAGAACAATTGGCGAAAATAATATTGTTAGCTTGTCACTGAGGTTATTCTCTGATATTAGCACAACAGATGTAAAGGCTGGTGAATTTTGCCTGGTGTGGGACCCTCCCTAGTGGGTCAATTAGAGAGATTATTGTTCTTCCTTGAGGGGGGATTTCGGAGCCCAGTAAAAACTGCTACACATGAGACAGATTGACATATCGATTCAGTTAGTTTTGGCGTAATATTTTCTTATATGTAATCTTTCTTGTTTTGAGAAAACAGACTGAAACATTTATTGGTCTAGCTGCTCTTAGACTTTTTAACGATACTGGTGTGCTGAAGATAAACTTAAAAATTAAACAAAACAAAAAAGCACCAGGTTTATACACATTAGAGCATAATTTAGGCCTACAGCGAAATTATTAATGAAACCTTTTAAACAATAATTACTAAATAAATTGAATATAATGTTTTGTAACTTTAAGAAACGTTAAGTGTTACTATAACATTTCTAAGTATAGTCTACAATTATTTACACGTATTATTTAATTAGGAAATGGTGAAATACATCTGAAATAACTTTGCATTAACTTTTTTAGGAACAAAAGAAGAGGGAGATCGGGAAATATCTAGTTCCAGAGATAGTCCGCCCATCCGCTCCAAGAAACCTCGCAAAGCGCGGACGGCCTTCTCCGACCATCAGCTCAACCAGTTGGAGCGCAGTTTCGAGAGACAGAAATACCTCAGTGTACAGGACCGAATGGACCTGGCAGCAGCCCTAAACCTCACAGACACACAAGTCAAGACCTGGTACCAAAATCGACGGTAAGATTTCAAATAGCAATTTATAATAACAATAATTTATTAATAATAACAAGTGCAACAACAACAACAACAATATATATATATATATATATATATATGGTTGGAGAATATTTTTAAAGTTGGGAGCAGAAAAAGTAGACGTGTATTTATATATAAATATTCTGTATAAAATAAGATATTTTACATGCACACATTTAAGGTTAGCCCCAAGAGTTGCTTTATTTTTCTCTTCTATTTTTGTATCTATAAAATTTAGATTTGCTGAAAAAAGTCATTTTAATTTGGTCTTGCATTTCGTTTATCGTTTTTGTTACTTTTAAACTGTAATGTGTTAATTAAAACGTAAAAAGGGAATTTTATGCATGCTACTGCTAAAAAATTTCATTCATTAGGCCTATCAGTAAACAGTAAGCTGAGTGAGGAAAAATTGTGGACATTTAGCTGATTTTTTCATTTTAATTAATTGTTCTATTACAAGTCCTACATAATTTTATACATTTACCTTTATTGTTTAACTTATATAACCTATATAAATTAAATTTTGTGTAAATTTTGTGGCAGAAGCCACCTTGCACGTCCAGAATAATCTGGCAACAAGACCCCAAGTGGAGAATTTAATCATTTATTTCTTGTATTTGATCTCATTGCAGGACGAAATGGAAAAGACAGACGGCTGTCGGATTAGAACTGCTGGCTGAAGCAGGAAATTATTCGGCTTTACAGAGAATGTTCCCGTCCCCGTATTTCTATCACCCGAGCTTGTTAGGAACCGTGGACAGCACGACAGCGGCCGCCGCCGCCGCTGCCATGTACAGCAGTATGTACCGGACTCCGTCTACACCGCATCCATCACTCCAGAGACCGCTCGTCCCTAGAGTGCTCATTCATGGCCTTGGACCTGGGGGACAACCGGCACTAAACCCGATATCAAACTCAATACCGGGCACACCGCATCCTCGGTAAAATTATTAAAAGACACTGCGATACAAAAGTATCAAACAAATGGTGTGAGAGACTGCGCTGGACTTTCACAAGAAGCATTTTTGCTCCAGAAAACGCCAAGGGGCCATTTTATCTAAGAAAAAGATGTATTATTTAATATGGACAATTTCTGACCTATAGGCCAAACAAAAACCAGACAAGCCTGGGACCGTGACAGTAAAATGACTGTTCATTGTCAGATTGTTTGTTTTCTCTTTTTTGGTACAAATACACTTATACTACATACACTTATAAAGTTTATTAGATGGAAAGAAAGGGTGAAATAAAGACAAAATGATAAAAAGTTATTGTCAGAAGCCTTCTCTTGAAAAAGGGTCATGTTTAAGGCTCATGTATTTAAAAAAAATTTTCAGGGTATCCTGTGGTTTAAAAAAAGTCCCATAATTGTAAATGTTGAAAATTAAGGGAAATTAAAACAAACCAAACGTTCGGATGTGTTAGGCTCAAGACATTTCATTAAAAAGTAAATGCCCGATTACACTTAACTTTTTTGCAGTAGTGTATTGAACCTTAATCATCAATTTAAGATGAACTAATAAAATAAGTCTTAAAATTTTGTAGTATATAATTTTACATTTAATACCTACAAAACATTAGCTCTTTGAAAACTGTATAAACCCGTCAGTACTCATTAGCATAGGCGTTTATTCAAATAAACGAGCTCGGGACCGGTCTGCTATAGGCTACATGAGAACAGATAGTTTGATGCATTTGCTGTGGGAATGTCGAAGCTGCTCCCGGTCTGGCAGCTGTTCTATAGGAGAACCGCCGCGGACAGACAGCAGGCGTGGGTCTTCACAGCGTGAGTAAATTAAAAGAAACATTTTATATAAACAATTATGGACCTTTGTAGAAGTCTCCCGGGGATAACATTTACTATTTGTCATTTGTTTTATTCTGTTTAAGATAAGCGTGTAAATAAAAAAATCGTCGTATAGGGCCTATGTATAACACTTCTATTAAAAAGGTATCCGCGAGTGGATGTGTACTAACGTGGTCCAAAATGAATAAACGGAAATTTAAATAAGAAACGCAGATAAATGTAATGAGAAACATATGAGCCAAAAATTATACCATGCATAATACATGACCACAGTCGTCAATACAGCACATCAGCAAAGCTGTAGTTATAGCGACGCAGGTATAAAACATATCAATGCAGTAGCCTAAATAAACTAAATACGGCTATAGGCAACAAATTGATCACATGGGTTTTCTTAAAGGAATTAAGTAAATGTTATTAAGTGAACATTACTATGATTTTCTTACAATATCATTCCCTGGCGGACTTGATTGAATCTAGAATAGAGACCCTAAAATAGACTAGCCTCAGGGCGCGTTTACTTGGACTCCTCTAATTGGGGGGAATATGTGATAATTTCTACATTATTAATTTTTTTAAGCCAAGCTGGCTTTTGCTATGTCGTTAGAAACAATGTGACATGCATATTAGTGCATGTATTGCATTCTCTCAATAATAATAAAATAACAATAATATTAATAATAGATATGTAAAACATATTCGAAAAGCCTATACAATTAAAATAAAATAAAAAATAAACACATATTATTATTATTATTAGTCTACAAATACATGCATACAAAGAGCACACATACAAAGACTTTTAATACAAATGCAATACAAGTTTAGGTAAAATAAACAAACAAAAAAATGCGCTTGAAAAACAGTCGAAATAATGTAAGGTCACACCGACTGCTCTTGGATAACGACAAAAAAAGTTAATCAGTGGCGTTTTCCGGAAAAGCTGACACATTTAGTCAGTTGTGAAATTAATTGAGTACATGATTAACTCAATTGGAAAAACATATGTCCAGATGAAATGCTACAGTCTAATATTATAGGCTACTATGAATTTCTAACCTGATTTGATAATGGCCATTAATACAGATATTCGTGCGCCAAATGAATTGGGATACCTTATACGCTACAATTTTTGTAGGGTTTGTAAAAATGAAAATGCCATCGAAAATGCTTTCCACAACCGTACGACGCGTGCAATATGCTAAAAAATAACAAATTTTAAGGACCGTATAATTTAGATACGCTTCTAAATATATTCATATTTCAGTTAACGTACATAGACTATGTAGTTTATTACAAAAAGCTGGAAAGTTCTAAATTCCGACGTTCCGCCGTGTTTTGCAATTCAGATGAGTGCCATTTTAAAATGCTCTTCCATTTTTAAGGCTTTTTAAAAGCTGAGCTATGATAATTTATATTATACGATGAAACGCGGGAAGTAAACCTTTAGGGCATACAAGGTATCATACCTCAAAACTGCAATTCACCAATTTTCGTATTCAGCATTTGTAAATCAAATAAAAAATCTTGACATAAGCTATTTCACTGTGCTTTGCTCCAAAAGCGACCTCAGTGCAGACCATTAGCCCCATTACCGAAAGTAATGCGATGCTAGATATCATCCTCAAAACATTGTGGGCCGGTAAATGATCAATTTGTGGTGACCTTCTGACCATGATACTTTCATTTTATTTAACCTATGGTTAAAATTGACTTCCAAAGGGCAGAAATGAGGGAAGTCAGGCACTGGTAACAAGCTAAGGTGGTTGTGATGGGGGAGGGGGGTGTTGAAATTAAAATAGGATGTTCAGACCTTTCATTTACATGACACACATTATAGGGAACAGATTGCTGCAAGGAATTGGTTTGTTCTTGTTGCTTCCAGGAGCCCAAGTAAGGTTTTGTAATTGCCACATTTTCCAGCTGATGTCATGTTAGGGATGTCTTACTTATTATCCTAATGAGGGAAAAGAACCAGCCCTCAGAGGCCCTCTCATTACCACATTACTCGCTCTCACTTTAGTGCACCACCATCTTTGATACTCAAACGGCAGGGATAACCAACCAAACGTCTTTAAGATGGTCATGATGCATGGTCACTCACTGAATCTTTGAAAGATGACAATCAGTAGTGTGGGGTTTAAATGACGCACCCTAGGCCCAAGTGATGGCACTGCCTCGCTAAACAGTGCGCAAGCAGCACATTAAGCATTTGGTTGTGCCTTAACTATCATGGTTTGGATTCTTAATCCTGGTGATGGCGAGGTGTCAGGATGATTAATTTTAAGATGGTAGGTGCATATTTTCAATGCTGGTAAAATTGGAGAAACGTTGTAACAAGGTTAGAATCGTTAAAAGTGTGAAAGGATATTTCTGCCAAGAGGCAGGAATGGTTGACAGGCATCATGGTGTATCTCTGCATTCATAACAAGTTTTAGAATATTTACCGAAGGTGTGAAATGGACTAATATCTCAAGCGCATACTTCTAAAAGGCTTTTCAGAAGCACAGTTATCATGATTACAAAACCATCTGTCCCTTAGTACTGATTTTATACTAAATTGAAACATGTTTTTATCAGGACTTAGGCCTGCTGCTGATATACTTGATCACTTTTGGTAGTGCACCCTGTTTTTTTCACAATGATTATTAGAGTTTTAAACAAATATTGTATTGAGCGTTCTCATTTTATTACTCTTCCTCAACATTGAAAACAATAGAAAACAAGTAGTGAGAGTACCGGTATTAGTAACACATTGTTTCACAAAAAAAGCAGAAGATATTGTTTTAACAAGTAAAACACATTTTGAGAAAGAAATAATTGATTGAATGTACTAGAAAGGGCACAATATCTTCTACATCTCCACATCCAAGACTAGGTGCTGGAAAGTGCAAGTAAACTGTTATTTCTGTCAATCCTACAGTCTTCTCTTCACTCAGTCCTGCCAGGTATTTAAGGGGAAAACTTATTACAAGTGTCCCAAGCCATCATTTCATCAGCCTTTTCCTGTCTAAGCTAGAACAGTCATCTTCCTGCTCCTGTCGTGACATTAACGCTCATCCATGACACTTCTGCTGAATGATGCATTAGCTGAGTGCTATCATGGTTTAAACGCTCTCATCATTTCAGCAAAACCAGCCTTTTTCCTTCTCTCTTTTCTGCCCAAGTGACGGGACAGCTGAAGGCGGAGAAGTTCTGCTAGCTTTCAAGTTTCGAACCAGCCACCGTCATTGTACGTGTGGCCACATGAAGGAGCACAAGAAAGGAAGAGGAAAAAGTCATGTCAGCAGCAATGTCAAAAGCTTCAATTTTTACAGAGCAATTAGGGGTTTCATCATCTGCGAGAGGTGTCAGCATTCATTACGACTCAACAACAGCTAATTGCTTCAAGGTTAAAATTACAGATCTGACAGCATTATTTTAAGTGACAGACTCTAGCTCTGTGATGCTTCACAGTGGCAACACACTGACATAAAGAAAGATGAGAAAGAGAGAGAGAGAGCAGCAGGGTCACAGAGAGAGAGAGAGAGAGAAAAAAAAGAGTAAGGGGAAAAGAAAGGCAGCGAAGGAGAAACGCTGTTGAAATTAATGCACATTAGAGGTGTGATGTGGTCAAGTTGTGCTCTCATAAAAATCTACTCAATGCCAATTTTGTCGCTTCCTGAAGGGCCTATACATATATAGGGTTTTACTTTTTTAAACCTCAGCAAATCCATTTCAAAGTGTAAGCAATGACAAGTAAAGGTAAACAAATGACAGTAATGCGAGGTGAGATAAGACAGAGTGTGAAAGAGCCGTCTAAGTGGAACTTGTACAGTGCTGTTTACACTGTATATTAAGCTCATGAAGTACAGAGATTGTACTTGAATTAGTAGAGGCCTAAGTTCTGTAATATATTAATATAAATAATTACTAGAAACTGGACTCACAACAGGTAAGATGGTAATCAGCTTTGTATATTTTGCTGCAAACTGCATGAAAATTGTTGTTACTGCAGGCCATTCTCTATTCTTTGTTTCTCCCTTTATTTTTTAGAGGTTTCATCTGGCTTTCGCCTGCAGTCATCATATGGGCATAGGTGTGTGAGCGCATGGACCACGCTTCAAATTAGAAGGCTGGTGCGTGGGGAAAAATTGAGCGTTTTTGAGTGAAATGAATTATAGATTGGTGCATGCATGCTGGGCAACGGCTGGAGTCATTTCTTTCAAGTGAGCAGTTGTTTACCCTTCGCTTTTTCCCTCTTCTTAAAGTGGAATACCTGATCCTTTGAACTGATTGTTTGTTTAACTGCTGTTGGGAACATAGAATCCCTGAGGCCTGAGAAAGTGTTGATCTAAGATTGGATTTAAAATCGTCTAATGAGGAACTCTTTGGATAATTAGCACAGGCTGAAATGCTTGTGGTTAATTTGAGTACCTCACTACACAGTTCAGGGTAAAGGGGGAGGGTAGATGAAAGAACACGGAGAGCAGGGTTAATGAAAATTATCACATCAACTTGGTCTCTACCTTTTGGTGTTATACTTTGTTCTGTTTTGACTGCGTCATTAGGGGAGCAATGGAACAATTAGCTGAGTGGTTCACAGAGAGGCTAGGACTCCTCGCTGGAGAGCTGCTGGTGTGGCTTTAGCTCCGTAGTGGTAATTAGACACTTGGAAGTGTCGCTCAGCGAGCTCCTGCAGGAAATGAAGCAGTGGCACATTGCCCGTAAGGGAATGATTGATGTCCCACCCTGTACCCAAACCTTGAGCTGTGAGAGACTACAAACAAGAGCTGTGCCCATTTTCGATAATCATACAAGTCATGACTGGCTTTCCGTGGACCAGAAGCAATTTATTGACTTGTGTTGCCTTTGATTGATCCATTTGGGACTGGCCTGTAGACACTCACTTGCACAAACAGAATTGTCCCCAGTTTACGCGTAATCATGACAAGTGTAGTCATAGCTATTTTACTTCTGCAAATCAATTAAAGCATTAGATTGCTGCCCAACTGTGTCTCGAAGGAGATCAACAATCACAAGCACCAATTACATTTTAAATATGCTCCCCAATAGCGTCTGCATAGTTTTTCTCCTGCTTTACACTACTTTTGATGGGTGATAGGTTGGGTGTGTTTTGTTTTGTTTTGTTTTTTCTCCGAAGACATAGAATGTATAGCTTATGCAATGTCAGAGTTAATTACATTTTTAAATTGAGGTTGTCTTTGGGCCGGCTGCTGAAGAAGAGTGACAAAGCCAGGCTATTAAGTGCACGAGGGTGTGAAGAAATATGGCTGAGACGAGTTAGCAGATACCTGTGAGGTACAAGCCCGGGCCTGCCGCATGGCAGAAATGTGATTAGAAGCCGGCGTTAAGCATCAGCAGGTCTTCCTCAACCCCTCTCGACGGCTGTGGGGATCCAGCTAGAAAACAAGTTGTTGATTGCTGCTGAATTGTCAGCTTTTTTATGTCACGTAACTTCCTAGGCCTGTGAGGACTGGCAGTGGAGCTCCATTCTATTAATACCCACTTCTCGCACCTGTGTGGACAACTGGCAAGATGGAGAGAAATTGGAATATGGAAAGAAATGCTAAGAAGCAGCCCTTCAAATGTGTTGGTGACAGTGGATGTTCTTGTTATTTCAGCTTGGTGTTCATCTGGTGCAGGGTTTTCAGAGTTGGCAACAATAAACCTCTCACCATTGGTGGAGGTATTTTTTCTTTCCTCTCTTTGCTGCCTCCAGCCAGTAGACATCAGATTTGGAGTTGTCTGGAGCAGCTAAACAAAACCGATCTGCCTCTCCCAAGACTGCAGGGATGCTCTTTTTAACCACGTTATTTTCTCCGTTGCTTCACAAAGCAACTGGCCCCCTCAGCTGAAACGATTTGCAGTCCACAATACATCAGCTTAACCAGCCAGGTCGGGTCAAGTTGAGCCCGACAATGGGCTAAAGTCTCTCACCGAAGACTGCTCTGAACCAATTCCCTCTGACTACCAAAGCCGAAACAAAGTATTACACAAACAAAGAACTACACATTTAGGAACGTCGAACTGTGCACATTCCTAGGATGGATAAGGAAGCTTTGTACTTGAGATGAATGCTTTAAACAAAATTTTCAGATACCTTATTGTATATAACAAATATACAAGAATTAAGTAAATTTGTCTGTTAAATTAGCATTAAAAATGCACATAAAAAGAGTAGTAGCATATTATTCACTAATTATGTCATAAATGTGTCCCTTACCACGGAATTCATTAATATTAGTTAATATGATATTAATATTGATGTATAAATAGAAAGTCCTTTAAACATGTGTTGTTCTGTTCTTCAGTGTTTTATTGCTGTATGGTCTGGCTCTACAGTATACAGTATATGCAAGTGAGACACATAATGCATGACACATATTTTGTATGGTCTCACCTTATATTTTTTTTCTCACGTGAAGAAACTGCATACCTTGATGAAACATTAATTAGTTCCTCACTAATGTCTCCAGATTATTATTTGCCATTTATCCAATTATGTATAAACACTGGTCAATCAATGGCATGTAAATATGATGTTTGTTTTTATATCAAGAGATGAGAGATGATATACTGTAATTACTGTGTGCACTCTTCACATGTCACACCAGTTTACAATATAATTGTTATTATAAGTTTTCTTTATTTAAATACAGGAATACAGCACCTCCTGTCCATTGGCAGGATTAATAATTCTGCTTAGTTGATTGCTACTGAAGGAGGGGCAATTACAGCCGCTGTGCTGTTATAATAAGGAGGTAATTACTTACTGTCATACCCACTTAAGCCCTGTGTTCTCTGGTAGCAGACAAGAACTCTCTCATGAACAAAGACTCCAGCTGATGTTCCTCTCAATTTACCATGCTCTGGCTGGTTTGTAACATGTTGTACATGTAATCACCAAATTAACCTAATTTCTATAAATGGCTAAATAAGAACGCCGGTGGGCTGCCACTGCTTGTACTGTATATGGGCATATAATACTTCCAAGCAGTTATGATAAACTACCAAAAATTATTCACCGTGCTCAATGCACACGCCCAACCACCAACCCACACACACAAGCAAAACTATAAACACACAAACTCTTCCACATGTACATCCTTCCGGCAACAACAATGAAGGCAGGATGCGGGAGACGAACATCTGATTTGTCACATTTGAAACACTAATGTTTAAACCAAAAGGAAGAGTACACAGTAATGTGTTCATTCATCTGCATAAACACCACCTGTCCCGGCGCAGACAGCTCCTCAAGCACCGAAAGTTTAGTGGCAATCTACACACCAGCCAATCAACGCCAGCCCAGCTGTGGTACCACCATGCCGATCGTTTTCAAGTGTCACAATGTGCTCAGAGTGGAGCTGTCGGTGCTGGGAAGAGAATACTTTATTTCATCCATCAGTGACAAAAAAGGCGACACACAGAAAAACAGGGCACACAATCACAATTGACATCTAGTGGTAATTTATGCTGCCATTTTATTTATAATTCTATCAAACCTATTTTTTTCTCCAGGTCTGTTTAAGGGATATTTGGATGATATCTGGAATCTTGCAGGTTTGTTGCAAAAAAATAAAAATAGTTTTGTCAGCTTTGTGGAATTGTGGAGTTATCGAATGTAATAGTCCCATTGATCACTGAAGTAATCCCTTATAATTAATCATGCCTAGAAAAAAAAAAAAATATATATATATATTGTAGCAGAGCTTCAATAACTGTCATACTTCCTACATTGTAGATGTTGAATAATGTCCACAAACTGTTAATCAAGGTCTTTAGATAAAACTTTTAAGCAGTATTAAACCCTATACTCTTGGAATATTGATACTGGCTCTATGTTATTCAATTATTTTGGTTCACTGATAAATTGAAGAGATTTTGTTTTTCAAAAATGACCTTTATTGATGATCTTTTATTTAATACTGGAAATTTAATCTAGCATATTTTTTTCCAAATTCATTACAATTGTATAATTACATACCAGTATTTAGGTGTTTAGGAATCCACAGGAATGTCAGGAAGCAGAGTGAGACCACTCAGACGCCACCTAGAAAAAATCCTTCAGCTAGTGGAGTACTGACTTTTCAACAGTGCACGATCATTGGTTCAGTTCACGGTAAATAAACCAAATTATGAAATATAGTACTTGAATGAACTGAGTCATTTTGGATTAAAGCATCTTCCAAATTGCATTCATGCAAATGTTAAAGGTTGCTCCTCAGAGCGCTGTGAATACCTTGTAAAAGAACCACAAACAATGGCAACTGATCCCTTCGAAGGACATTTCAGCAGCTTTGATTTTACAACAAGATTGTAAAATTACTCCAGTTCAACATATTAAAGAAATAGTTCACCTAAATATGAAAAATCTCTTAAACTTTCTCTAAAATAAACATCATGCAATCCCAAACATTTAGTTTCCTTTCTTTGGTTTAACACAAACAAATAATTGATTATTAAAATGCACGTTATCTTCTTTTTTGGGGGTCAACACGGCAAAGCTTCAAAAAGCATACATGGTAATTTAAATAACTCCAGTGGGTTAATACAGGTAAGTGTTATCTGAAGTGAAATAGAGATACATTTGTGTGTGTGTGTGTGGGGGGGTCAATATTTTGAGCTTATTTAGCGATTCATTGTTGGTATATCAAAAGGGTTAGTAAATTATGAGAGATTTTTTATATTTAGATGAACGTTTCTTTTAAGAGCTCTGCAAGTGGCGTAAGCCAACAATTAACTACAGTGATGATGCCACGTGAGATATTGAAACCACTGCGAAATTTAAAGAGAATTTGTGTTTCATTTATTTTAAAACCGAGGATTGGGAGAAAGATAATGTTTAACCAACTTAATTGATCTTAAACAAAAGAGAACACTGTAATTTATCTAATACAAGATGGTAAGTGTACTACCGTATAAGTCCCAATAAATGCCGTGATCTTAGTCCAACTGCCAATATTGTCTGAACATTTGCTTCTGTGTAACCTTGAACAAAACGGGAGTGTAAACAAACATTTAAAATGTGTGTGGACCTGGTGCATACTAGTACTGCAAAAGGTGGTACTAAATGGTAGGATATTGAAGTATATTAAACTGTATGTATATGCATATATATATATAGAACATTTTTTCATCATTTAATTATTTTTAAACACATAATAATGATAACAGTAATTAGACATAATTTTTGTTGCTTTCGGTATTCAATTTTTTTAATCAGAACAAAAAGTTGCACTTTTGCAAGGCACCACAGTTCCTGTACACTATTTCAGTCACTTCACATTACTACAATATGTTCAATTTTACCGTTTTGATGTTTAATACAGTGCATCGAAAGCCTCATCTCAGTATTTCTTGGTACAAATATCCCTTCATAAAACCAACAGTAAATATCATTTCATTTTAATGCTTACGGAAATGCCCTTAGATTTTCTCAGACTCAAAGCAATAGAAAAAAATTCACTTTTCCTTTGATAGATACATTACTGGAAAATTGTCAATTGTCTGTTTTTACGGGAGTATGATATAAGTAATAGCCTTCGCCTCAACCTGATTCTTCTTTCAAGAGATGCTTTCAGAGACACAATTGCGGACGAAGTCATTCAACCACCACAGATATCATACAAGGGATACAGGAGGAAGAAAGGAACAATTAGAGATCATTTGGTGAAAGAGGCTTTCCATTGCTTTCAATCCAAAAGCCTTTGTCTTTTGTTGACCCCTCTAGGAGCAGAGTGGAAGGAGGAGGGGGTCATCCCGTAGACTCAGAACTGGAAATACATACCTGACTCTTTCATCTTTGTGGAAGGGAGAGAGTACAAATACTAGTGTCTGCCAACCACTTTAATCAACTTAATGCAACCAGCAGTCACTTACAAAGAGCTCCACAGATGGAGGCCTGAGATGGGGCTTTCAGGAAGCCCTGTGGTCCAGCAGACAGTGGAAAGATTGGGGCAGGAGTTCAGGGGAGGACAATGGCTGCAGGACATAGGGGTGACACTCAGACAACCTGTCAGCCAAGTCATCCTGGTCTTCACTGGTTTTGCTGTCTTTATGGTTTTTTCCCTTTCTTACTCTTTCTAGCTTCCTCTCTCACTGCAGTCTCATCTCTACAAGAGCTACATGCATGTCTGATATGATATGCGGGTGATGGACCTTTGTTTAGTTCAAAGGTTTATACCTCTTTATTCCGGTCCCTTTGTGGATCCTACAGCCCTGACATATGTATCACTGTCCCCTTTCATTCTCGCTATCACAAGGGGAAGGAAATCAAAGCTCAAAGTTTCGCTGAAAGTCAGTTTGGAAGCATGAGTCCAAACAATGTCATCATCCATGAACCCCATACCCACTCATGCTCAAATTTCAATTTGCATGTTTAACTTACCCAGGGAAATAGAATCACACACATAAATTGACAAAATACTGTAAAAATGTAGTCTTTTGTGCTTAAACGTTACCACAAGATACCGATATCACTTTGCCAGTATTACCAACAAATCTAAAACAATCAAGACCAAATGTAACATGTCATTAGGTGACATTTTCCCCCATGCAGAGAGGTTTTCCTAAACAATACAACAATGACCAGAATTTCCTTTAAACAAAGTTTGATTACTTCAAGGGATTTTAACCTTACGACTTGTTGTTTAATGGTCTAAATCATCTTCAATTCTGTCCACGGCAGTGGCAGCCTGTTGAATCATCTTCATATACAGTACACAAGCAACTCAGTGGTTAGTGGTTTGGAAACTGCAGAACCACATGGGGCCAGTCTCTCTTCCATGCATGTGTGATCTTAGAAACTCAGGGGAGGGTTAGATGGGATTACAGGGGCTCCATTGTCTCCCCAGTGGGACAACTAATGATGTTCTTCAGTCATGACATCTCTCGTAGACCATGCAAGCATCTCCCCACCTACCATGCGTCCTACCAAATGCACCAAACACTGATCTTACAGTAAGCTCTCTAAAGCTGCACTCAGAGTTGAAAAGACGCCCGGTGTAAATACTGGGAGCATCACTAACAGCAGCTGCAGTCAGTCTATTGAGAGGCTGATTAGCTTTCCAATGGATCCCTTAGACAGCACTATCTGATTCCCTGCTCATCCAGGGATCCCCCAGTATTGATGTATGGCATTAGATAAGACACCTGCTGTTAGTCAATTAATTCAATTGTGTACATCAGGACATCATTTAAGTCACATTGTGTTCCGAGGAGAGCAGTGTAAGCGAAGATTAAAACAAGGTTTATTCTAGATTCTTTAAGGAACAAATCAACAGGATCAAGGAAGAGTAATATTACATGAACTTAAATAAAACTGAAGATTAAAGTCACAAAAGATCAACACACATTGCATTCTGTATTAATAAAACCCTCGGCAGGGCTTCTTCTCATGACATATGTAAACTATCTAATCCGGATAGATTTTTTTCTGTACTACAACACTACTACATTTGTCATGTGTTATAGTTGTTGTGATACAGTATAATGACTTAGTATTAGACACCAATACTGATATTGTCATCTGGCTGTCATTCATCGTGTGAAATGGCCTTTGCCTAAAAATAATTCTATTTTGGTTTGTGGAAATTAACTAGTTTTTTTTTCAAATGAAAAAAATTTTTTTGTGAATAAACAAAAACACACAGTCGATGTATGAAACTGGCAATTGTACTTTCTGCTACATTACCTATTTTATGCAATTTGAAGAGCTTGCTTGGTTTTCTTATTCGTTTAACATTCTTTTAACACGTTTTTGAGATTCGTTGATTTTCAAGACTCAATTAGTCTTCAAATCATTGTTTGTTCTGTTAAACATAACCCCATATAAGACACGACTAACACAAATAATAATCAGAATGTTACAATAAACTACTACAGGCATAACAGTATCTTATTTAAGTGTGTCATGGTTGTTGGTTTTTGGCATTAGATGTTTTATACACAAGCACACATGGGACATGCAGTCAGTAGGACACTAGCTGGACTGGGCACAGACAGTGACTCCAAGGAAGATGTCTCCTTGTCTCACAGATATCAGACAGTCACTTTAAGTGTGTGCTGTGTGTGCCACTGTCAGAGCACTTTCAGTCATGACATTGTCTTAATAAAGTGTTGTGCACCTGGCTGAAGATTAGCAGTCAGACACCTGCAGCCTGAAGGTACTGAAACCCACCTTGTTCTTACTGTCTCATGCAAAGCTTGCTGAAGCTGCTTCAGTCATGGCAAGTTATAAAAACAGCTGTTGTTACTGGGAGTCTTAAATTGGTTTTCCACAAAATTAACCTATTTTTAGTTAACCTAACTAAATATATACAAAAATGTAAAAATGTAAACCAAACGTACTAATGTAATAACACTGTAATATAATGTAATTATTCTGTAATTACAATGTAAAATGTGTATTTCAGGTTTTGTTAATGATTGTCCATTTTACTTAAAATGATGAGAAAATTTGCTTGCATTGCCAATGTCTGTAGTCAAAAATAGAGCACTCCAATTAAAAACATCTTGAGTTCACATGTTTGCCCCAATCAATGATCTGGATACTTGCTGAGTATTTATTAGATTAATGCTATCAATACATTTTTAAGCATGTCTGCCGAATTAAAGAGAACATGGTGTTCTTGTTCTTGATCTTTGGTGAAAGCAAGCTTAGGTAGCTGTTAAATTGGCCAGTGCTCTCACCAGGGTCAAATAACAGATTAATAGGTTCAATAATGAGCTCCCTGGAGTGTCCACTGTATGAGACACGTCTCCCTAGCCTGCTTTACTCCTTCCCTTGATGGATCATGACGACTTCTCATAAATCACAGAAGAAAACGACTTAGATGCCATTTATTAAAGTGGGAAGCATTCTGTTTTGTACTGACATATCCTGACAATGTTTTTCTTGTGATGTTTCATTGTCAATGCGTTGGCTTCACGAAATGTTTTACAGGTTTCTGTTTTTACAGTACTGCAAAGCAGATGTCTATTATCTACTGTGTTTAGAATTTAAAAATCTAGATTCACAAGACCCTGTCAAAAAATCATTAGAACCTCCCTTTATAAGAGGGTGTCTTTCAAGAATATTTAGAGCTAAAACAAATAGAAACTAGTGCTTTGTTTTGTGATGTAGTTGTGCTTACAGAACAAACAACCTTTTACATTTAAAAGATGTTTAGATCCTGTACCTTATCTGAGGATGACCTGAGCTCAACAATTCCATGCTATTGTCAATTCCAATAGATGTAACTGGCTTCCATTTCAATCAAATTTGACACCTTTTCACCTCCCTGTAATCACACCACAAACAAACATCAGAATCCACCTCAGCTGAAAATCCCAGGTATCTCTGTCTTGTCACCAAGAAGGAGGTGTAGGAAGAGAAGCATTATCATGCCAGGCTGTGACTAGATGTAGCTTGATATCTCCGTCCACCATCATTAGCTGCTGGTGTGTGTGTCGAGCGGCTCAGCAGGTGGAGAACATGCAGGGTGTAAGATGTGGGAGACACTCTCCGAGGCTGATTGCTTTATGCTACACCATGCAGTGATACTAATAACCTCTGTGTTCCTGCATTAATGCTCTTTGCCTACTTTCCCAGGCTGGACAAATTGCCGGCAGATTTAGGCATTTATGATTTTGATAGACGCTTACTTTTTTGGAAAAGAGGAGGCTCTGCAAGTTTACAAATCAGAGATTATATCTTCTAAGGAATTTTTATTTATATATAAGCAACATCTTAAAAACATCTATGTCCTTCATATTTTTATTATGTGGTAATTGTTGAAAGGCATTCAAGGCTGTAACATACTTTGACATGAATATATTTCTACAGTACTGCCTCTAACACCAAGATACAATAGATAAAAATGAATCAATAAAATTTTTTATCTTTTATTTTTATGAGAAATGTTTAAACTCATGTTGAAATCTTTCAATTACAAACTTTGGTGTCTAGGAACATGTCAGAACAGTTTGCGACAGTATTGAGATCTCTTTTGAAACTCTCTTTTAAGACATATGTGCAATTTCTAGGTCTTTTACATCGGTTGAAAAAAGTATGCAGTTGACTTTACATTTGCTATCCATTTAATCTTATTGCAGTCAAGGAGAAACCGTGTGGTCGCGCTGCACAGCATCCAGTGTGGACAAAATTTAAAATTATAATGGGTTGTAATGCGTTCTATTGTCTCTTGTAGACACGGTGTAATTGTTATTGAAAATATTTCAGATTATAAAAACAACCCTCTTTCTAAGGTTATACATATTACATTTTGTAATAATCATAACCATAACCACAATGATTCCGTGCTTATTTAGTCACATTTAGTCTAAATTATTATTATTCACGGTTATTTTGTCCAACAAAAGTTACCCTTAAGTTTAATGTAAATGCCCTGGTAGGATTTATATTCTCTGTGGCAGCTTGCTTATTTTATGTCAAGTGGGGCCAGAACTTTCTTCGTTTTGTGCATTTGTGTATGTGAGCTGGGTTTAACCAAGTGGCAGTCCCACACCAAGGTTGATATAAACACACTTCTGTCCCCATTGCATGCAAGCAGACCCTGGGGGCAAGACTGCCCTTAAATCCAATGGGTTGGCTGGTCAAAACTCTACGGGTTAATGTCTCTGAAGCACACAAATCAAAAGAGCATTGCATGGGGGCAGGCTCCTATTGCACAGACCGACCCAAGCACTTGTTTTATGTTATCTTCCCTGGCAAGAGAAAAAGAAGCAGGCATGGCTTTATATAATTCAGATGAATTTTTAAATTGTAATCGACCTTTAATTTGACTGCATTCTGGAACAGAAGAAACATGAAACAAGTTCGAAGTGAAGATTTTTTCACCTATTTAATGCTTAATAAATTTTGGTGATGGTACGTTCAAGCATTTCCCCCACTCTAGCGGGCTACAGTGGCTAAATGACCAGTGTGATTCTTGCATCATTAGTGAATCAAGCCTTGAGGAGAGACCTCTTCTTTGAAATTGCTGTATAGAGTCCTATATCTCTACACAGCTCACGCTTGAAGTTCTTCCCTCCCTCTCTTGAAAGAGATCAAGATTGCTCTTTAAAAAAAGGCTGAAAGAAAGCAAAACCTAAGACTGCTTTTAATCTGGGGAATGAGTGCTCGGCCATGAAGCACAACCCATGAGCGAGTGCCTACTAGGCCGGGCCAGAGTATTAATATTTAAATTCCCATCCATATAATCAATAGAAGGGAGCACTTCACTGTGTAGTTAGCCCTGTATGGGAGGCGATACGAGTGAGAAAACCTCCTGATTAAGGCTCTTAGAGGCTCTCCACACTGTGTTGTGCCCAATACTTTAGCGCTGATTATAACCTATTGAGGCAGAAAACCTGATCGAATATAACATCTTTTGAATTCCTTGTTCACTCAATGGAGTGTCAAAAAGAGCATTCAGAAGTTTGTGAAACAAAATGGCAGTCTGTCTAAATTGTTCTCCATTTCTTCTTTGCATATGGTGCGCAAGAGCAAATTTCAGGAGCCTTTATTTTCTAACACAATGCTTTGATTTGGCAGCTAGTGTCATAACGAGCTGCAATGGGTAACTTATATCTTATTCTTCTTTTCAGTGTACATAAAAAAATCCCATCTTAATCTTCTTTGTCTACTGAATGCTTTGAACTCTTTTAGCTTAAAGGGCACTTTTTGTGCTTTAGACTGTGGTGTGCATTGACTGTAAAAGCACTCAATGAAGACCACAAGCAAAACTGCGAGTGTCTTCAGCCAGACCACACATCTTAAGCATTTGCATAATTTAAGGAATAAAAAGAAAAAGCGAGACGCCCAAACAAATGGACGAATCCTCGCCGCATACTATCACCAGCCTAAAGGGTTAACCGGTGCAAGTTTCGTTTAAATTGTGCCAACAACTGTTGAAACAGCGTCTTGGAATCCGAACCTTTAAGAATGGGCTGGGCTCTTTTGTCATTGTCTGCGCTGAGCTAAAACAGCATAGATGGAGGAGAAGAAAAGCATCATGGGCTCATGCAAGTGCAGAAACTGGGGATAATATCTTGTTTGAAGGGCCAGCAGAAAGGAGAGCAGAAGGCGCAGAAGAAGAGGCCAATATGATGTTAAAAGAGAGCAAGTCCAAAGCTGAACTGCTCAGTTCATTTTCCAGCTCACTGGCCTTCGTAATCCATCTGGGCCAGCTGCTAACAAGATTGGGTCTGAAGTTTACCTCCACAATGACTTAATCAGATTAGGAGCCACAAAGATCAAATAATGACCCAGATTTGGGGCAAATTCACTCGGCCCTTGATTGTGTTGTGTGGTCCTTGAAATATATTAGGAATTATGCATATGTGAAAGGTTTAAAAATATTAAAATGTATCCTTGTCTTCAATGTAGATGACATATGTAGCATAGAATGTAAAAATAAAGGAAGAAAAAAACGAAAGAATGAAAAAAGTAACAATGCCCACTGATTAATAAGTTTTGCATGCAACCAAAAAATCTTATTGTATTTACCACTCAGTAGTTTCACAACATTAGGACCCAAGGCCAGAGTTTGGTTGAAAAAGATTTCAGGAGAAAGTGGTTGAGAGTGGATGGTCCATAATTTTGGGGGGCTGACTGTTTTGTTTTCTGAGTTTATCTTTCTCTCGCACTCTTTCTTTCACTTTACCCCACACCCCTGTTCCTAAAAGGGGTAACGGGATTATTGGCAGTGGCATAGAAACATGATTGTCTCACAGCAGATGGTGCGCACTGCTTCACCTTTGAGAAAAGTTAATTAAGCCCACCATATTGTGCCCATCCAGGGGAAAAATGTACATGAATATTGAGCAATCGAACTCTGTGTCTCCTTTTCAAGCCCTTTCCGTGGAATAGAGGAGCCTATTGATGGAAAATTATGTACAGAGCCAAACTAATTCAAGGCCAGACCTCAACTCCCCACACAGGTTGGTGCAGAAGTCTCTTCCCACATCTGCACAAGCTGACCCACTAGGTCAAGAAATGGTTTGCTTTACGTAGATAACTGTGACGTGGTTTTCCATCAAATCAAACCACACGGCCCACAACAGTCTGACATGTGATTGTAAGGTTACATGTAAAATGGTACAAAAGAATGTGCATTGGAGCATGACTGGTGTTGCTGTTAAAAAGAATTCAGCTAGGACCTGGTGGTAAAATGATGGAGGGCTAACTTTTTCTTCTTTGAGCTCATTTGTTTGGAGTACTGGAGAGTTCTTTGAGGTTGAGTAAAGGATTGAGGGAAAATTTGAAAGCTTTGAGAGTGGCAGTGTTTTATTGGGAAACAGGGAGATCTGGATTAGAAGCCCAAGTGAAATCAGAATAACAAAATAGTGTTCAAAGTGCACAACATGCAGGGAAGAGCCCGCTGGGCGCAAAATAAAAGTTGGGGTTAAGCTTATTGTAAACTCCTTCCACTACGTTCCAATGGTAGATGTTACATATGATTAGAGGACCTTTGGTGTGGAGGTCCTGTTGCGGTACTTCCGTTCCAGTTGAGCATTGCTAATTTCTTAAACCCCTGGCCATGGCTTTTGCTACGCTTGGACCTGATTTTACCTCCCTTCTTTCATTTTCTTTTCGTTTTTCATCTTTATTTTTTCAAAGTCTAAATTGAATGGTGAATCAGATACAGTACTTTAGCAATTTCCCCAAATGTTTAATCCTGCTTAGTGCACACACACTGTGAAATGAAATTCTGATTGGTCACGAGTACTTGGGCTTAACACCTCTTTTAAAAATGGAGAAACAAATGGATAAAATAAATCAAATTCTTTGCTTTCTCAGATAAATAATCAATACATTTGTTTACCTTTTATAGATTTTTTAAAAGTAAAAACACTGGCTAGAGCGTTAACCAAGTCAATTGTCTCTTCATTGAAAGCGTCTCGTTTCTCTTGAATGTGTTTGTGGAGCGTTCCACAGCATTCTCTCCAGTGACTGTTTGTATGGGTATTATGTCCCCTTGAAGTGTGGCCTCCTCCGTCTAGAGCCATTGATATCTCTCTATTGATTCTGAAAGCTGTGGACAGTCTTACCAGGATAAAAGTGGGCGGTCAAAAGGAATCCAGACAATACCCTCTATTCGCTTTCCATTAAGTCAAACTCTAGACTTGCCTATACTTTCATAAGAGGAGTTAAAGTCTTATAACTGGCATATTAAATTACTTCCATATGTGAGAGATGTTAATATGAGTATCTGGCTAGCTGAAGGTAAACTGGGTGTCCAGTATATATTAATAGTCTAAGTTAGACAGGCTGTTTTTCAAACCATGCTGGCTGACCTTTCTATGTGTGAAAATTACTCCTCACACCAGCCACAAAGCACACAATACAGTCCAATTAAATCAGAAGAGAACCTCCACATCACAGTGGTACAATGGTGACTAATAAATCCCCAAACCTCAGTTTTCCATATTCAATTGAGTTTAATATAACTGGATAAATGAGCATTGCAATGGATATATGCAAAGCTAACTGGTAGATAATCCAGAACAGACCTAAACAGAAGGAATTTTAGAGGTCACTTGATGCATAATGTTTTCTTGTAAACTGAAGCTAATTTTCAGTTTCAAACTTTTTAGAAATTAAGGTCAGTGCCACAGTCCTTAACTGACACAGTGCTTAATTAATTATATGAATTCTGGTTTACTATAATCAGATTAGTGAACATTTTAAGTGTTTTATGCCATTATATTGTAGAAACTCAATATAATAAATTATTTTATTTTGAAGCCATAGAAACATGAAAGCATTTTTGTAACATTAATCTAAAGAAAAAAACATATAACTATACTGTATGTATGCCAGTCATACAGAGTCTGAAAACCCCAGAGAGGGCAGATTTAGCTCAGGGGTCAGAACCAAAGGTGTTACCTCATCAGCCACAAATTGACAACAAGATTTACCCGCATCCATAATTGCAGTTCCTCTTATTCACAGTTACGCGAACTAATGACAGCAAAAACTTGAAGGCCTTTCTTGGCTAGTTTTAATGAGACCCCCTTCTTTTAAAGACCACAAAATGCCACCAATTTAAGTTCTGCCAATTTTCTCCACTTCTACTTGAGAACCACCCTCGGAGAGGAGAAATCATCATACTGGTCAGCAGCAGCGACACTTAAAGAGGAAGTCAGCATGGGTCTACTTTCCCTGAATGACCAGGACCAGATTAAAATTCAGGAAATAATGGCTTTCTGTCATGTGCTCATCATGATGTCCTCACCAACTTTTAATTAGGAGAAAAAATAGTTTCTTCTTCGATTCAGTGTGACCAATGTGAACAAGGAAATGGTAATAGAAGGAAAAATGGAGAGAGGGAGAATTAATCGGACATGTGCCACTTTTTAATGTAACCGTTTGTTCCACGGCACATTACAGATATGCAACAGATTTCAGAAAATGTGAAAATAGTTTTTTTTTCATTTTATGTATGAATTTTTGTATATTCTGTTTTAATTGGATTGAATTTGTGATTGATATTGTAAATCACATTTTATGTTATTTATTTTATATATCACATATATAAAAGTATAAATTTGTTTAAACTATTAAATGCAGCTTATCCCAACCTTCGATTGCA
Source organism: Triplophysa rosa (assembly GCF_024868665.1). Classification (NCBI taxonomy): domain Eukaryota; kingdom Metazoa; phylum Chordata; class Actinopteri; order Cypriniformes; family Nemacheilidae; genus Triplophysa; species Triplophysa rosa. Next base: position 14,717,342 of record NC_079896.1, read on the forward strand.
TTTCATTGTTTGAGGATTATGTCTTTCTCAGTGTTCTCTTTAAAATCCTCAGATCTTTTGAGCTGGCCAACTTTTAAAAACAGATGACATGCTCAGTTTTTGTACTAATCTGTTTGTGCTATTTACAAACCAAAACGAAACCTATCTAAGAGCGATCTGGATCAGTTAGTTGGTGTAAATGAGAAAGCATTGGTAGTTGGAATGGAGCAAACTGCAGGGCTTCATTGACAATGTTGATTTATTCCGGCCACCACGATTTAATCCGTTTCCTAATCTGTTTCTTATCTTTAAGTACTGTAAGTGCTGGTAAAATTACTTTAGAATTAAATAGGCTGACTGTTTACTACCCACCAAACAAATCAACTTTGAATTTTAGAATTTTAGCAAGACTGGAATGTGAATACACTCAAAACAACAGTTCAGATAGTCACACCATCACAGCATCTTCCTCTCAACTTTGTGTATGTTTTTACAGAATATAGGTGCTATACTTTGTAGAAGTGAGGCAATATTTCTGTTGGCAAATCTTTTTTGTGTTAGCGTTTGTGTTTTAAGCATTTGTTGGAGCACAGCAATGACAGAAACATCCTAACATGTCACTCATGTCCCCTGCATTTCTCCCACTAAATCCACGTTGGACTGATTTTCATGTTACAGTTCCAAACCACCCAGCACATTTTAAAATGCACCATTTGATGATATGCGTTAATTGGACTGGTAAGCTTTGTTTTATCCTCTACCTCTTTATTTATCTGACAATTTCTAAAATTGGCAGCAGCAATGCATAGCAGATGGTTTTGCTTGTAGATGCATCATCAGAACCACACAGCTCCTTCTGCCCTGTGTACACAGAGTGCTGTTGGGTGGATGGCTGGGGAATATGAAAATGGATTTAAATTCCTTAATGTACATTACACTTGCTTGTATATTTCTACATGACAGTAAACAACAGGCTAAATGTTGTGCTGTTAGGCTCGTAGCTCACAACACACCCTCCACCCCCACAACCTTTTATAGAGTGTGGAGGGAGAAAAGAGTACAGATTCATAGCTTGCAGGTAGTGTTGAGGGTACATGGTGAGTATATGATATATGACATGTGCTCTATGCAGTCTTTGTTAATTTCCCAAGGATCTGTCAGTGCTCCAGAGCTGTCAGTTAAAGACGTTATGCTAAAAAAAAGCCCTGTTTACCGCCCAATTCTGCGGATGGAGAGATGAGGCAAATGAAAGACTCTCAACGTCACCATTTCACACCATTAATTTCAAAGAGGGTGCTTCCCACCTGAGTGTGCTATGACATGTCATATGTGAAATTAGGTAGGAATATATATAATATATCTCTGAAGTGTTGTGGTTTTGCTGAAAAAAAGGTCCAGTTTTCAGTTAACATGTATAACATCCTTAAAATATTACATTATTAACATTAGTGATTGTATTAATTGTAATGAATTAAGTGTAGTATGTTTTGTCATTGTGTCAATATAAATATTCATTCTAAAAATCCATAAAACAATACATAAGTCAAATATGCTGTGTTGGAGATAAGGTATGTGCCCAGACATTGTACATGATTTGCAGCAAACAATGTTCAGTAATTTACTTATCACAGAGATGCATTTCAGTAATTGGCCAGTCTAAAGCATATTATGTAACTTTTCTTTTTTATATTTTAAAACGGTCCCCATTAATCCTGAGGTTATAGGCTCTCGGCCGTGTCTGATCATTGCTGTTGCATTAGTCACTCAAGGTCACATCATTGCTGGAAGCTCAGGCCTTGTCTAATATATTTATCTCAGGAGATAAAACTGCAAACATCCTCACAAAGCACACTGATACTCACACAATTAGAGGCACACACACACATACCATTTTGTCTAACTCTTAATTCACTGTACTTAATTTATCTGTCATATGGTGATGACGTCTGCTATGAGACTAATTTCAAATGTGATTAAACATTTTCAAAACTGTTTTTGGAAAGTGACATTTCATTGGCACAGAATAAACAAGAGGGCACATCTTCCAGAATGCATTTTGAAGGTGTCTGACCAATTGCAGCACATGACCCGTATATGTGACATTCCACTAGGCAATAAACAGCACAGCACTACAATACGGGGCCTTTTAGACATGGAAGGGGGAGGGCAAAAGGCTCAGGTTCCATGCCAGAGACTGACGGGGGTCCTTGGGACAATTACAGTAGAGAAGGAGAGAGGAAAAAAGAGAGAGTCTTTCTTCTGCCCCCACGGCCTGCTGGTGCTGAGTAAGATTCATGCCCAGGCAGAGGAGGATGCCAGTGCACTAATACTGCCTGACAGTAAATGTCATCAGAATTTAAATTACACGGCCTGCTCCCTCTCACAGCGCATGAGAGTTTGCTTTAACCTATATCGGCAACCACAAACAACAGCAAAGGGGCCTGTGGGGGCCGGGGACTGTTGGGGGTGGAAAGTGATGTTTTTGCACTTTAGGACGTCTTGTGGTTTGAAAGCACCAGCTCAGTTCTTTCTCTCCCCTTGTCATGTACATAAAGCAGCAAGCTGATCCACCAGGCGTGTGCACGACTAATTAGAGGAATTCAATTAGGCTGAACCTTAGCGATGTGGACAGATCTGCTGCTTTCTCTAACCACCCCCACCACACAAACACACGCACGCACGCACGCACACACACACACACACGCACGCACACACACACACACACACAGACTTTGGTTGACTATCCCCGTGGGGACAGTCCATAGGCGTAATGTTTTTTATACTGTACAAACTGTATATTCTATCCCCTATCCCTAACCCTATCCCTAAACCTAAAGATCATAGAACACTTTTTGCATTTTTAGATTTGTAAAAAATATTGTTCTGTACGATTTATACGCTTTTTTGCCCGTGGGGACCTCAATTTTGGTCCCCATGTGTTGGTGTGTATTCAGGTTTAGGTCCCCACCGGGATATACAAACATGAACACACACACACACACACACACATTGCTCTTGTCTCTTGGCTGATATTAGTGTTGAAAATGGGTTATGAGCATGGCATGCAGAGATTACACAGGCCAGGCCAGAATTGTGAGGAATGCGAAGTGCTAGGAGGTTCATCAGCTTCATCCATTTGACTGAACGTCCACATGGAAATATGCTTCAGTTTAACAGCTTCATATGATGAGCATTACTGTAATGAGTCGATGACGGGCCAGAGCTAAATGCATCTAATGTTATTGGTCAAAGTGGAGTTGACGTTTTTACACTACAGTGCAGTCATGCAAGTCATGAAACTCTTTTGAAAAAATATTCTGGATTTAATATAGGCTCAACTGCAAAGTTAAATTTAATTATTTTATTGGTAATCAATATTTTTATGCCACAAATGAAGTCAAATCAGCGTTAACGTTTTGCTGTCGCATCTGCTGAAGTGAGGTTCTTTGCTGGTTTTATAATGTTCTTCAGCTGACCTCCAGTGCACTTGCTTTGATAGATCCGTATGATTGAGTTTGCTATAGAGATTAAATAATTTAACCAGTCCAGATGAAGTGTTATTTTGGTTTCAGCATATTATTAGCATATGTCAGCAAGTAATAATTATACCCAGTCCTGTCACACAGTTTGAATTCCTATGTAAGATAATGAGAGTGAACTTTCACTGCATGTCTCTTCATTGAGAAAAATTGGAAGGGTTGTTTTAGGTGTGGAGTGTTTGCAATTACCTTTAACTGAAGGAACATTAATAAGATAAGTAGCCTTTTCTTCATTCACCCTTTTGACCAGGAACTTCCTGATGACCGAGCATGTCTAATGACCAGCAGCCACATCAACCTGTAGCCCAAGACTGGTTGCCCACTGGAGCAGTGGCGGAGCTAGAGTTTTATATATGGGGTGGCAAAGGCTACTTCAAGGGGTCAACAGACCATGACAGAAAATGTGTGTTTAACCCTGACCTGGCATCAAATTCTAAAAAATAAATCCTAGGATTGCTGATGAGAGGTACAAGTGATAATTTACTTCTAAATGTATGTAGATGAAATAAACAATAAATTATAAATAATGAAAATGTTGAAAACATAGCTTAACCCTGATAACTTGTTTAATTTAACCAGAAACAAAGCAGCACCAGAGTTGTCTTCAAATTGATGTGGATCAGAGCAGCATATATCTGATAAAACATAAAATCATTCCATAGGACTGCAAGATTAAAAAAAATCATTGATGCTGATTATTGCCCTTGATGTTGTCATCTTGATTATTAATTTCAGATATTAGGATACATGAACACTTGTCACACGCTTTACACGCTACAAAACAAGCCAAGAAGCGTTTATGAATTATTGTATTGCTGTTTTATTGCTTTTCTGATTCTCTAAGGAACATAAAAAGCAGTTATTCAAACGGGAAATATGTAGAAAATAAACAAAGAACATCCAACATCACTAAAACACTCAATGGCTTCAGGTAATACAGTAAAGAGTCTGACTAATGAATCTCTTTCTTACATCGTATCTGTACGCGGTTTATGATCAACTTTTTGAGCGTGACGCTCTTCAGCGCACAGCTCTTCTTCACCAGTGAATGATTTAAATGCCTCTGATTGGTCAGAATATTCATACCCTGAACTTGATTGGCTGTAATGCTCAAAGCTGTAGCAGAGCAAAGAAGCGGTCATCCACATTCGTTCATTTTCACCTAAATCTTATTTAGATTGCGACTGTCATAGCTAGTTTTTATTATGCATGGACTATTTTTCCTCTTTTGTCTTGAACTTGGAGAGCAGATTTGTTCACCTTGTTGTCATTTTTTCCAAAGCCTCTGTTAATTTCCGACCCTGATGTAAACAATGTATGTTATGTTGGGAACCGATTTACTACCTGTTAATGGAGCCTAACATAAACTTACACAATGAAAAGTTGTTTAGGAATCCTAAAGCCAAGGCTAAAGAGGGAGTACACCTGCTTAGAATGTTAAAAGAAATAGAGGATCTCTCCCAACACTGTTTATATTTATCTAAGGTTAGAAAACGTTGGGAAAACTTTACATTTACGCAGCATTTAAAAGTGTAACGTTAGAAAGTAGGTAGATAACACTATAATGGTATGGTTCAACAAAAAAACGTACCTGGCTGGGTCGTACTTGAAATGGCTAGCAAGCAAGCGGGTACTTTTTAATATTCCATTTGTTTAGCAAATTGCAGCGGTCGTCAATCTTTAAAAATAAATCTCAGATATCGCGCTGTACAATCCATCGCACAACTTTTTTCCGTTCTCATTCTCAACTAGACTCGCTTGAATTTCGTGTGCGGTGACGTCACGTGCAAGCACGGATCACCGAACGTCAAAATAAAAGCGTTGTTCAACAAAAGGTGAAATCAGATGTCAATCAACATAAGTAGCGAATCAAATTTTGGGGTGGCACCCAGGGTGGCCAAATAGATATCAGGGGTGTTCAGTGCCACCCTGGACCCCCTCTGGCTCCGCCACGGCACTGGAGCCAAACAGGGTTGAGCCTGGTCAGTACCTGGATGGGAGACCTGCTGGGAAAACTAGGTTGCTGCTGGAAGAGGTGTTAGTGAGGCCAGCAGGGGGTACCTCTCCCTGTGGTCTGTGTGGGTCCTAATGCCCCAGTATAGTGACGGGGACACTATACTGTCAAAATTCGCTCATTCGCCTCTATACATCATGGCCTCCTAATCATCCCCATATGTACTAATTGGCTCTTCTCCACCACTAAGCTGGTGTGTGGTGGGCGTTCTGGCGCAATATGGCTGCCGTCGCATCATCAAGGTGGATGCTGCACATTGGTGGTGGTTGAGGAGATTCCCCTCCCTTCCATGTAAAGTGCTTTGAGTGCCCAGAAAAGCGCTATATAAATGTAACAAATTATTATTATTCTAATGGACCAGCAATTTGATAAAGAGATTTTACACGTGTGTGCAAACTGTATACCTAAACATACACATTTAACCACAAAGATTCTTCAAAAACTTTAAGTATCAAGTATTTTGCACTAATCTGTGATATTCATCTACAGTAGTCCTATGTTTCAGAGCTATCATTTGCTGCTGCTTTTTTCACATGAAATGTCATTGATATGTATCAACAGTGTTATAAAAATAATGTGTTACATATCGCTGCTGTCCTTTTGAAACCTCCATGTTTTATTTTTTGTCAGAAATTATTATTTTTAGTCACCCTTTATGTTTGTCACTGGGTTTTGCAAATATCAAACAAATAAAAAAGTATTAAAAAGTGCTTGTCAACTTTGACAACACAATATTTCATTGTTTAAAAAGTACAGTGTTTTTTCCATTTCCTGAAAAACAGCCCCCATTATCCTTCTGTGTGGTAATACTTTTGCCAAGCGAGGGGTGAGGAGCATTTATTAAGCTATTTATAAATGGATATAGAAGAAATGTGTCAGATGCGATTTGGCTGCAATTATAGCTCCATGTGTTTCAGACAACTTGCATTCCCCTCATTAAACCCCTTACATTAAACCCATGAACTTCACATTTTTAAGGATTTTCAAAGGTTTGATTCTAGAACGCCATTCGTGACACAAATGGGAAGAGTCCCAAACTGGATTAGTTTAATGCTCTTTAGTGCTTGTCTCTGAATGTATTCACATCTGTCTTCACCCTTGCTGTCCTACAAACGCATGATACTGAAAATGTCAAGACAGATCTAGACTCTGCCTTCAACCCCCCCTCCCTATCTAAAAACGCTTACCCATGATAAAGTGCAGTCTTCCCATAACCACATATAAGGGGCTTTGTTTTTCTGCTATTTGGAAGAGCTCCAGTGTCCAAAGCATTAAGTGTAAAGCTGCTTTCTCGTTGCATTTGTAATTTTCTGTGCAAATGTGTGTTTTGTTTACAGAGGGAGAAAGCTTCATGGGGAATCCAAGCATGAAGTGGAAACAATATGACTCTGATGGAAAATGAGTGGTCAGTTAGGAATGTGCATTTTCTTCCTTATCCAGACTATCCTGGGGTCATTTCTTACAATATTTCATCCTCTATCCCCAGTTCCATCTTCGTCTGCCTCATACCATTATTTCCCATCACATTATGGTGCCCTTCTTAAAAGAACACTCACTGTTTCTGAGTGAGAAACATATAAGTGTTTCTTTCTTTTGTGACAGAACCCACATTCACGCTTTGTTGTATACTTGGGGGTAATGAGGGATCCATATTTTGTCAAGTGTTGTAAAGGGAATGCCCCTGGCCACTCAGAGCATTAATGGAATGCAATGTTGCATCTGGGGTGGAATGAGCTTTAAGGAATAAGGGAGATCTGACCGTTATTATGATATTGTTGAGGCCTGTGCAATGACAGATCAAGATCAAATCACTTCAGTGAAGCTTATCAAATTTGTTTCTAACATAAGGAACATATGGTTATATTCCTGTAGTGTTTTGTGGTATACTCCAATCACTCATCCTTTGTAAATCACAAGGTAAAATATTTGTCAGGAGAGAAAATAAAAAAAACCCATTTTGTGTGGGCAGGTCTGAGCCAATGGGATTCTAAATGGTTTCTGTTCTAGTATTTGTGTTTAATTATAAGATCATTTCTAATTGTCAACAATTATTATCATATTTTAACCAGAACAGTCACATAAACTGTGATTATTTTTAATAATGAGTTTTGAGTTTTAATTGTAGAGATGAGAGATGAGTTTTAATTGTATATGCTCTTAATATCCCTCATTATACACAGGGCCTCCTGTGTTGCCTAAACTTTTCTGTGCTAGCAAGGTCATGTGATGGCTTTGCCCACTACAGTCACAAACACACAGTGACAATGGCATCCTCCTTTCTTTAATCTGAATGCATTGACCGTCACCGTTCTCTCGCTCGTCCTGTCTCCAGGTTAATGCCCTCATACAGCATGTCAGCTGCAGTGTGCTCCCCGGTGGATGTGTGCTCTGCCATGACTGCTATGCCCAGCCTGTTTTGGAGGGGAATTGTTTGCTCATGTCTGTGCCAGAGGACACAAACACTCTCATCTGCCACTGCATGTCACTAAGGTCACAGAGGTATGCTGCACCTCTGGGCTAGCATGTATTTAAGTGGCATGTTTTTGTGAGCTGTGTAGTGTAAATGTGCAGCAATGCAAGAATAAATCCAATCTTTACATCCATTTTATGGTAAAAAGGCTATGATGAAAACTCCTGACGACCTTCACTACAAGCTTTCTACACTGGTTTTTAATAGCAGTTTTTAAGTAGATTTTTGTAATAAACCATGAAAGCATTGTATAACAGTGTAATTGTCTTGGTAATTTGTATTAGTGAGAATGGATTTACAGCGAGGTGTATGCCTTCTAAGAAAATGTTTGAATTAAAAATCATTCTAATAAAAAAAAACAGTTCAGCCAAAATAAAACCGTTCATAATTTATGTTGTGTTTTGAGCACTTTTTGTGACCTTTCTCGGGTGTTGTTTGTTCTTTATATTTCATTATGTTGCTTCTTGTAGCTTCTTGGTTACTGTGTTTTGTTTAATAAATATCTTCAGCACATCAATCAAACTTTGCCTGCCTCTCACATCACATATGGTAAATAAGTTGTCACAGAATAAGAATATGTCAATAAAAGCAAAATGTCATAATAGAACCTTATAATCTCTTTTTTTGGATTTCCTGAACAGCTGCTTTGATGCAATGCAAAAAAAAAATGACTTGACTTGAGTCCCTGCATTACACTTGCATTTCCAGTGTGAAAATGTGATGACAAACGCGGTTCTTCTCTGCCTTGTAACCAGACATCATGACAACCCTCAATGGTCATGATATTTGGACTGGAAAATTTCAGTCTGCTTATCATAAAAATTATCAAACCACTTATGTCTTGGTCAAAGGGAAAGTTCACCCAAAAATGAAAATTCTGTCATGAATTAGTCAATCTCTAGTTGTTCCAAACCTGTATAAAATTTCTTTGTTTGGTTGAACACAGAGAAAGATATTTGGACGAATGCTTGTAACCAAACAGTTCTTGGACCCCATTGACTATAGGAAAAATGACAATGGTAGTCAAAAGTGCCCCAGAACTGTTTGCTGCCCATATTCTTCAAAATATCTTCTTTTGTGTTCAACAGAAAGTATTTTTTCCTACTATGGTAATCAATGGGGTCCAAGAATGGTTTGGTTATAAGCATTCTTCCAAATATCTTTCTCTGTGTTCATTATAACAAAGAATTTAATTCAGATTTGGAACAACTCGAAGGTGAGTAAATGATGACAGATTGTTTTTGAGTGAACTATCCCTTTAATGGCTTACTATTAAATTACCTTTTATTTCCCAACAAATGCAATATGACATTGTGGCTGACTGGCTCAGAATTCTCAACAAAATGCCCTTGTGCCCTTACAGAGCTATAAAGGCCTGTGCGGGTCAAAAAATATTCATGCTGATGCACAAGTGCGCCAATTTACACTTCAACTGTACTTTGAATTGTTTTAGGATTAAATGCTCATTTTGCAGCAAATAGATCTGACATAGATGCATTTTGAAGACCTGACACCACTTCATCTTCATCTGACCGTGAGCAGTATGAGCAGTCATTTAATCCACATATGGAATAATAACACCACAGAGAGAAATGTTATTCATGTGCTTTGTGAAAGGTGAAATTGCATTTTGACTTACATGAATGCTCTGTTTGAAAATCTCTTAAATAGTTTCCAGCAGGCAGTGCATTTGATCAATTAGGGAAATTTGCAGATGCATTTCCCCCAGCCCTTAGAGCACCAAACATTTTTGACCATCCAAAATGGAAAAGTGTGTGTTGCAGCTCTAATATGCCTTTTTGCTCCAGCTGTTCACTGGTTTAAGGCCTGATTCACACAACAGCTCTCTGCTCCAATGCAGAGGGTGGCATGAAGTAAAGATGGGTGTCACATCCAATGACCAGGAAACAATGCCTGATGCCTCGATAACATTACACTCAATGGACATTTACGCTACAGGATTCAACACAAATACTGAAAAAAAACATGCCAAAGTCTTACAGAACATTGCAGTCTCTCTGCTTCTGTTTAAATATTAGATTTGCCAATTTAGGTAAAGACACTAACTAAAAGGTAAAAGTACTTATGAGAGATACAAATAAAGGTAATAACAGTACCAATGAAAGTGGCAAGTTTCTAGTTACAATACAAAGAGTTTGATTTAAAATAAATTAAATGAAAATTTCAATAAACATGTATAACTTAAAGCAGCTATGCCCCGTGATGCCAATTTTCAAACTATAGTTTGTGTGTAATGTTGCTGTTAGAGCATGAACAATATCTGCAAAATGATAAAGCTCAAAGTTCAATGCCAAGCGAGATATTGTCTTTAACAGAATTCGCTTTTCAAGGACCAGAGATGGCTGGACTCGGACTATATCCCTATACTTCCCGGGTAAATGATGTCACTCTTCCGAGCTTTTGAAAAACCTCCGCCCAAAGGAATACGCCAAAAAAGGGGCGAGGCCTTCCGTAGAGAAGATGAAGAGCCGCTGGAGTAGTGTTTGCAGTGATTGAGCTGCGCAATTAATTACTTTCACTTTCATCACAGTCCTACAGCTGGTAATAAGAATTCAGCTACACACATTCTAAGATAACCAACAGTCAAATAACAGCTTCCATGACTTTACCATCGGCTGTGAAAGCTGTTCTGTGTAATACACTGATATTGTGTGTGTGTGCGCATACCTCTAAAACACTTCAATGAAACGTCCTTTGAAGTCCTGCTTGCAAATGTCTCCAAGTCAATCTGCTTGTTTTATTATCTAACTTAGGTCCAATATAAAAAGGCAAAACTAACGCTTCTGTTATTAGTGTTAATTAATATAACCGGTCTGACCCAATTGGTCCGGTGTCATTTCCCTGGCCATAGTAGGAGAAAAATTGCGATCTCTAACAAAGATTGACGTTTGCACCTGCACTAGTAGACCTCTGTTACACTTCGATGGATCCGCATGTGTTTAACTGATGAAGTGAAGTTGACTGTCATGGCTCTGCTTCCTTAGTCATGTTTTTCTTGGTCCTGTAGCAGAGCCATGACAAGGTCTTTGGTTATGTGTGGAGAGAAACATATTGTTGTCCGTTTGACAATAATATACGTTCTCTCCAGTGTCTTGTCATTGGCCCCATTCCTCTCGTTTCCTCGTTATCCTTCCCTAAGTGTTTGATTACCCACACCTGCCCCGTGTCGTTATCCCTCGTTTGTCTCTCCCTATTTATACCCTCATGTTTCTTTGTCTTGTGTTCGTGGATTATATGTATGTGAGTGTACTACGTTGTGTATGCGGTGTGTTTGTGGTGTTACCCTGGTTCCTGGTCTCTGCCTTGTCCTTGATGTGTGAGTTTTGTGTGTTTACCTTGTTTACCCTGTCGTGTTTTTTGTGAGACGTTTGGTCGAGTTTTTGAGTTAGGTTTTTGCTTCTTTTTGGTTTTACGTTTTGCCCCCACGTGGGAAGTCTTTTGTTTTGTGTATATATACTTCTTAGTTTCGTTTTTCCCCCATCGAGGGTGTTTAGTTTGTGTTTTTGTAAGTAATAAATATATCTTGTTTAACCCCTTCACTGCCTGCCTGCGCTTGGGTTCTTCAGCCACGAGAACCGTGACAGAATCCACGAACCAGAACTGAACCCAGCAGGCTACCATGAACAATTCACCCACCGACCGATGGTCTTGCACCTCCAACCCGGTATGGTGGGAGGCAATAGCCTCCCAGTCACACGCTGGAGGAGGACCATTTCCCGCCCAGCGCCAGCGTCCCTTGCTGGACTACGCCCGGGAGGTCGAAGCCCGGAGGGGTTCCGTCCCCGAGGTGTTGGTCCGGGCCTACCTGGTGGCCGGGATGGACGACCCTCCACCTTTATCGGAGCGAGAGGAGATTGTGTATCAGCCGTTCCCACAGTTAGTGGAACGGCTGCAGCTTCGAGAGGAGTCAGTCAAGGACTCCTTTCCCAGCTGCCATCTGACCTCCTCTCGTCCCGGTTTGGCGTCCATCCCGGAGGGCGGCATGGTGGGTACCCTCACCCTGGGGGACTCGGCGCCTTCCTCCACTAGCTCCGCAGCTCTTGGTCCTCCTACTACTATCCGCGGCAAGCGGGGAAGGAGGGCATCCGGGGGAGCGTCTACCGACGACTCCGGTGCGGAGCTAGCCACACCCTCCACCGCTGCCTCGCACCGACCACAGGCCCTGCGTTCGGTTGAAGAAGAAGAGGCAGCGGAGGGGGGCAGCGGACTCCACCCAGCCGGTGCAGCCGGCTCCCAGTCCGGTGATCAGCCGGCGTCCAGTCCGGTGCAGCCGGCGTCCAGTCCGGTGCAGTCATGCGTCCAGCCGGTGTCCAGCCGGCGTCCAGTCCGGTGCAGCCGGCTCCAGTCCGGTGCAGCCGGCGTCCAGTCCGGTGCAGCCGGCATCCAGTCCGGTGTCCAGCCGGCGTCCAGTCCGGTGCAGCCGCTCCAGTCCGGTGCAGCCGGCATCCAGTCCGGTGCAACGGCGTCCAGTCCGGTGTCCAGTCTTGTGTCAGTTTTGTGTCCAGTCTTGTGTCTAGTCTTGTGTCCAGTCCGGTGATCCAGCCGGCGTCCAGTCCGGTGATCCAGCCGGCGTCCAGTCCGGTGATCCAGCCGGCGTCCAGTCCGGTGATCCAGCCGGCGTCCAGTCCGGTGATCCAGCCGGCGTCCAGTCCGGTGATCCAGCCGGCGCCAGTCCGGTGATCCAGCCGGCGTCCAGTCGCAGCCAGTCCAGCCGGTCCAGCCGGTCAACTCCAGCCGGCCTTCCAGCGGCGTCAAGCCTGTCCAGCCGGCCTCCAGCCGGCTCAAGCCCTGTCCAGCCGGCCTTCCAGCCGGCGTCAAGCCCTGTCCAGCCGGCCTTCCAGCCGGCGTCAAGCCCTGTCCAGCCGGCCTTCCAGCCGGCGTCAAGCCCTTTCCAGCCGGCCTTCCAGCCGGCGTCAAGCCCTGTCCAGCCGGCCCCTGGGAAACTGCCAGGGCCAAAGACTGTCCCCCCGAGGACTCCCCCTAAGTCCCCCAGGACTCCGCGCCCTCGAGCGCAGCCGGGGACTGGGACTTTTCCCCACCCCTATGGACTGCCCCTTATGGGCCCTTGTTTGGTCCCTCCCCCCCTCCCATGTTTGTTATTTTTATTGTCGCACCCCAACCCCATTGTCATTTTGTCTTGTTTGCCACTGATTCTGTTCTCCATGTTTTGTCTGGTCTTGTCTTTGTCTCGGTCTGCCTTGTCTTGTCCGTCTACCCCTTGGTGAGCACCTGGAGGTGCTCATTAAAGGGGGGGCTTCTGTCATGGCTCTGCTTCCTTAGTCATGTTTTTCTTGGTCCTGTAGCAGAGCCATGACAAGGTCTTTGGTTATGTGTGGAGAGAAACATATTGTTGTCCGTTTGACAATAATATACGTTCTCTCCAGTGTCTTGTCATTGGCCCCATTCCTCTCGTTTCCTCGTTATCCTTCCCTAAGTGTTTGATTACCCACACCTGCCCCGTGTTGTTATCCCTCGTTTGTCTCTCCCTATTTATACCCTCATGTTTCTTTGTCTTGTGTTCGTGGATTATATGTATGTGAGTGTACTACGTTGTGTATGCGTTGTGTTTGTGGTGTTACCCTGGTTCCTGGTCTCTGCCTTGTCCTTGATGTGTGAGTTTTGTGTGTTTACCTTGTTTACCCTGTCGTGTTTTTTGTGAGACGTTTGGTCGAGTTTTTGAGTTAGGTTTTTGCTTCTTTTTGGTTTTACGTTTTGCCCCCACGTGGGAAGTCTTTTGTTTTGTGTATATATACTTCTTAGTTTCGTTTTTCCCCCATCGAGGGTGTTTAGTTTGTGTTTTTGTAAGTAATAAATATATCTTGTTTAACCCCTTCACTGCCTGCCTGCGCTTGGGTTCTTCAGCCACGAGAACCGTGACAGTTGACGCCATTGTTACTGTTTATTGCTAAAAGCCAAAGCTTAGGAATACACGTGCACTGAGAGGGGGACCGACCAATCACAACAGCCTGAGAAGCGTAAGCTCGCTGATATGGTATGGGTGGGACATCTTCAGACACACGCTCTAAGTGGGGAACCAATCACGACAGACCTCGTCAGCTTTACCAATCAGAACGTTTCGGAAGGAGGGATTTTATAAAGACCGGAAGAAATCCAGTGGTTTTGTTAGAAGAGGGACAGTGGTGAACAATAGACTTGAAATATGTGAAATATAAAGCGTTTTTTGAAACTAGAAACATGAACATCCATTGTTAAACTCCCAAAAAACATAATCAAAGCTTCAAAAACAGCAAAAGAATGGCTCCTTTAAAGCATTATTGCAATCCATTAAGGCAGCCATTTTGTTGAAGCGAATGAGATTTTATTGGTAATACAATGGTCGCTGTCTTTATGTATCATGATATTTGCATGGTATTTATAAAAATAATTAAAATGTAAAAATTACTCAATAGCCTATAAACGTTTTGTACATGTAATGTTTTGATTATAAAATAGTTTCACCTGCAGTATACAATCATTTTCACACTTTAAAGACCTTTGCTGGCAATCGATATGATAAATTTGGTATTAGTAACTAAATGTTGCAGGCCTATAGAGTGACCACCCGTCCCGCTTTGCGTTGTACCACACAGCATTTTCACCCCTTGTCCTGCATGTCGCATTTTGAGAAAATGTCCCGCATTTTCATCAGTCTGTTAGTTTCAGTTGTCACATTAAGAAAAACGTTCCTTAACCCGAATCGCACATGAGACGCTTGTTTGTGCCATTGTTTATTTAACAGTTTAACAGCGCTGTGTCAAAAGCAGCAACCAGGTGCACTCCAGGGTCCAACGAGCTCATACAACCGCAACTATTTTTTAAAGCCTGACTTTTACCTAATGTATGAGAAGGCAGTGATTTCAGTCATCAAGAGGCTGCATCTGTCAGTAGGGGTGTCGATCCTCCCATGTCAACTTGCCGAATAAAAACTCACTAAAACATTGTAAACTGTGTGGCTTTGAAACTGTGTTTAGCTATAGGTTGTGGTTAGCGTATTAAAATAAAAATGATTTGCAAATCATTAAATGCATTATTTAACAATAATACATTTTAAAAGAGAAACTCTTTTTCATTATTTGTTTGTTCTTTTTTCCTTTAGTTGTCTCTTTTTGAGAAGATTTTCAAAGTTTACAAATGATAACTCCACGTCTGATCTGTGCTCAAAATTTAAAGAGACAGTGAACCTTAAATTGAAATCAACATTAAAATTGTTTAATGTTATTTAACATTTTATCTACAGTATGCCTTAATTATGTTGTAGTTGGAATGGACTAAATAACAAATTATTTTATAAGCTAAAAAATGATATAATAATGTTTTCATTCCGTTATTATATCACCGTTTCACGCTACCTTTCAATGGTGTCCCACACAAACGGATTACCTGTCCCACATTTGGTTTGTTGGGTGGTGGTCACCCTATGCAGGCCATGATTTCAGAGACAGATTACTGTACACTGTAAATACATGAGAAAATAATAAGAACAAGGAGCCGCGTCTGTTCTCTCACAGCTCTTCTCTTATGGCTAGAATACACTACAAGACTTTGAAAATCTGAACAGATTTTTTTTAAACTAGACATCACTTGCAGACTTTTTGAAAGTTTCAGATAGAAACACACTAACTGATAAAATCTGCAGACTGGCACAGACTTGCAACAAGTCCAGACTGACAATCTGGGCAAAATCTGAGCAAAAGTCTTGTAGTGTGTTTTAGCCTTTAGTGTGTTTATTTGATAACAGAAACATCAATTATAAAATTGGCTTATCAAATCATGAATAAAACATTGCATGACATCACTTAGTCTGCTTTCAATTTCAGTTATTACATCACATTAGTATCCAACATCAACATATATTTTCCTCTCTGTCACTTTAATACTAATATATACTATACTATAATACTAATTTATAAACTCTTTAACAACAAATGCACCTCTTAACACTCGTGCAGAAATAATATTGAACCAAAATTCGATTTATTGTTACAGGATTTCACTTTAAACGTATAAAGCAGTTACTGTACATTGAGGTAAAAATACAGCTTACACACACACTTCACAGTCATCTATCAGATATCTTAACATAACAGAGCATATTTATGCAAGTATTTACTGTCCTTTACCTGTAAATACAGGAGAAAAAATTGAGAACGAGTCGCCGCGTCTGTTCTCTCACAGCTCTTTTCAGTGTGAGCGAAACGATGTAGTAGGTTTGTAAACTTCCCCCTCAAAATTAGAGTCCTTAACTCTTTAAGACAAACAAAAAGCAAATTTTCTTAGGAATACATAGGAATCAGTATAAATGGTTATGAAATGAGAAATAGTGACCGAAAACAATCAACGCAACTGTGTACACAATTTGTGTGTATCACACTCTCCCTTACAAAAAATAAATACAAATTAATTAGCTAAATCTCACATACAATCACCATACTCAACATATAGTTGTTGTAAACCCATAAGGCGCTTGGATGGGTGGTATGTATGGATTGGGGTAAGTGATGGGTGCAGTGTAACTGGGCAAGCCCCAAGCAGGTACTGTAGGTACTGTATACACTGTGGTAAGCTGTTACAGAGTTCACTGTTGCATAGGGATGTACCACAGGTTGACCTAGTGTGTCATAGGTGTACAGTTGCTTCGGTCTTCGCTCTCTGGTTGATCTTCTAACCTTACTGGACTCTCAGCCGCTCTCTCTAAATCTCCTGGGTGGCACCCAGCATTCATCCCCCTTCCTCGACAGTGCCATTTGGACCCGAGGATACAAGATCTGATTGACACACTAGGAGGACACACTTGGTTCAGCATCCTGGATCATGGCAAAGTGTATCAAGGGTTCATCGCAGAGGGGTCCAGACACATGACTGCATTAATCACACCCCGGGGCCTCTATGAGTGGGTCCATGTCGTCTTTGGATTATCTAATGCACCTGCTGCCTTCCAACGCAGCATGGAAGAGATGCTCGACTCACTCCGGGACGAGTGTTGTATCCCATACTTGGATGATGTCCTATGCTATGCCAGTTCCTTTGAGAAGCATGTAGGCTCTCTAACGCCATGGTGTCAAGTTAAAACCTGAGAAATGTGAGATGTTTCATAGTAAAGTCAGGTATGTTGGGCGCTTGGTGTCAGCTCAAGGGGTGAGGATAAACCATAAGGTCTTGGAAGCTGTCTGATGTCATGATCGTGGAAATGAGGACCCAGGTGCAGACAACCGTGGACGGAAAACAAAAGAAACAAAAGAAAACAAAAAGGGGAGACAAAATGGGAACAGAGCTAAAAATACATAAAAATATAAACCAAAAACTTCCCACGTGGGGGACAAAACAAGCGGACAGGGTATTCAAACAGACTATATAAAACTAAGACAGGACTACACTAAATACACACAAGAAGACAGGATCAATGGATAAGCAACACTCACAGGGACTAGGAACAGCGGTGAATACAAAATGAATCAGCACAAGACAAGAGACACGAGGTCAATATATAGGGAAATACAAACCAGGGATAACCACACAGGGCAGGTGAGGGTAATCAAACACTCAGGTAAAGTTAACGAGGAAACGAGATGCAGAGGTGGGTAGTAACGCGCTACATTTACTTCGTTACATTTACTTGAGTAACATTTTGGAAAATATGTACTTTTTAAGTAAAATTAAAAGTGTGTACTTTTACTCTTACTTGAGTAAATTTCTAATAGAAAATCTGTACTTTTACTTCGTTACATAACTTACATTGCGTGACGTTCCTTCGTTCCTTCATTTTAAAATAAGCTTTTTAAAACGCGTTGTTTATTTCAATGTTGTCGTCTCTTTTTACGGGCATTCCCGAGTGATCGATTCTTTTGAGTCGATTCTTTTGAAAGCATTAATTGAACAATGGGCAAAACCATTTGAATAGGCTAATGAATCAGTTCAAATGATTTGTTCAGTTCGCAGAGCGATCTGAATCATCTGAAGCAGGATTACTCACTCCTCGCAGCGCGAAACTTAAGAACACGCAGAACACAAAGAGCGTTGGATGAAGTGGATATTAATCTATATCTATACAATCAAAACTGCAAATGTGTCATATTGTTTGCCAGCAATGATAAATGCCCGCCATATGAATTGAATTGAATATGCGCGCACCCGCGCGAGCTGTTCGTCAGACACAGCAACATGCGCGTTACCTGTCAGACACAGAGACGTGGGCTTGCAGAAATATACATTTGAAGAACAGAAGGAAGAAAACTTGTTGATGGGCGTGTGGTTCACTGTTTACTGTTTGTTTACAAGTAAGAGCGTTTCACAACACACACGTGACACAACACGAGAAAACATGAGCTTTGTTCAAAAATGTGTATTTCATTTAAGAGAGCACTGCAGATGTTCTAGATCATCTTAGGAAATGCTCTGAGTTTAGTTCATGCTTTAGTTTGACATGGTCTATTATTCTAAATAAGTTGTGTAAACTACATTGACATCAGGACTAGATGAAATTTACAGAAATGCTTGTCTCTTCTGTGTTTGTCTATTCTTTAGTCTCTCTAGTATATTGCAAAGATATCTGCTTATGATAATTAAAAATATTGATTAAAATGTAATATTAAAATATTGGCGTTAATATTAATTTTATGTAGTAGGCCTATATAATCAGATACAAAGTAACTAAGTAACTAGCTACTTGAGTAGTTTTTTCATTGCATACTTTTTTACTTTTACTCAAGTATTTTTAAAATAGTGACTTTTACTTTTACTTGAGTAACAATTTCTCTAGTTACTTGTACTTTTACTTGAGTAAAGATTTTGGCTACTCTACCCACCTCTGACGAGATGGCGGGAACAGGAACGAGGACCGGAGAGAGAGGAGTATGGAAGGTCCGAAGGTCAACAATCTCTCTCCACATAAAATCTAAGCTTTGCATGACTCGGCTAAACGCAAGAAAATCTGACTAAAATGAGTAAGCAGAGCATGACAGTGATATTAACAAAAAGATCAATGGTGTACATATGAATTACTGTTCTTATACTACGTGTTATCAATTCTCCAAGTAGCAAAGCCTGTATGATTGTTGCAAGCAAAGCCTGAATGTCACTGATCACCCGCAGGAAGAAAATCAAGGGCCAAAGTCCTCAGGACTCCAAAGTGGACAGAGCATCCAGACATCTGAGGGATGACCCAGTGGTGTAAAGTATTGGAGTAAATGTACTTAGTTACTTTACTTAAGTATCTTTTTGGCTACTTTGTAGTTGTACTGAGTATTAAAGATATTAGCAACTTTTACTCTCTACTTACTACATTTTTGAACAAGTATATGTACTCTTTACTCCACTACATTTGTAATGACTAATGCAATTACACATTACATTTTGCATGCCACTATCTTATAATTAATATTGCCATTCACAGGGCATTGAAGGTACTACAATCTTGTGGATTTTGCCATAACTTACAAAAACTTGTCAACATGGCTTCTTTATATGAATATGAGTGCAGTATCAGGTAGATGTCAATCGCTGGCGGTTTATACATGGTTAGCCCTTACCCGCTATTTCTACAGTAATATATTGGCAACACTGTTGCCAGCTAGTTACTGTAGGTCACACATCTACAAAAGCTCTTATTTTTAAAACTAACTCTTCCTAAATGTGCTCTAAACATGTTTGCTCAAAATTTGACCATATGGTGGGACTATTGCCATGAAGTGATGTAAACCAGTAAAAAGAATGTATAGTATTTCAATTTTCAAAAGTGCTCTCACACTATATAGACAAAATATTAACCTATAGAATGAGTCGGACACAGAGAAATGAACAATTCACATATGAATCTCAACAATGGTGACAATCAACTGAACAGCTTCATGCTGCAATGCATGCTGGGTACATAGTACAAAACTCATTCATGATTGTTTGTCACCATTGATGAGGTTTGTATGTCAAGTGTCTAACTGTGTCTCAATTGCAAAGAAAGATTTTCTGACAGAGATCTTTCCATTATAACATGTAATCACTTTACCAAACATATCTTAATAAATCTTAAATGCTATATTATTATTATTTAATGATTGAATTCTTTCAGATGTATCTTCAGTTACTAAGCAAACATAAAGTTGCGGTTCCTGTAAAGTCCCTTTCAGTGTTATTGTATAAGTGTACATTTTAAAGCTACAAGAAAGTCAAAGAGTCCAACCAAAGCAAACACTGATCGCCATAATGGTGACTTAAAACATAATTGAACCACTATGAACTAGAGTTAAATCTCAATAAGATCTTACACAGATGACAGAAATAAAGTGAAAGTGGTGTCTGTAATATGTGAAGATGTTATTGATGTTTGTGTTTAATTCTCCTCTGGTGAAATCTTGACAGATTTATTGTGTTCATCTGTTATTTACACTTGTTCATCTAAGACTGTGTGACTTAAGTGCGTTAATAGATTCTTTAATAATGTATCTTCAAACAGCCATTGCAGTAGTTTACTGTAAAACACCTACAGTAACTAGCTGGCAACAGTGTTGCCAATGTATTACTGTAGAAATGGCAGGTAAGGGCTAACAGTGTATGTGAAATGAGGACATGACTGCAGCTGGCGATGAGGCCCAAACCAGCATGTCCAGTGCAAAAAGGCTTTGACTTTTTAATTCTACTTAACATTATTTTATTTATCTGTTATATTGAAGAGACCTTTTTGAAGGACTTTGGTTTACTTATGAGCACTTGAGCTTAAATGAGACTTAGGGTGTTTATAATGACGTAGGTTATGGTGTCGACCATGATTTGTTGCAATTTTGAGGTGTTCAGTCTTATTATGATTTAAGAAAATAAATGCGATTGCTCACCTCACAAATCAACTGTTTCTAGTTTTTCACTGATGTGTCTCTTAAGTGTTGAGGACTAGTGCTGCTTTGAACCTACATTCAGTATGAGTAAAATACTCAAGTACTGTTAAAATCAGATACTCAAAGACTTTTACTCAAGTCGTTTTGGAATTGGTGACTTGTAACTTGTAATGGAGTAATTTTCACTGCAAGGTATCTGTACTTTTACTTAAGTATGGTTTTCAGGTACTCTTTACACCTCTGGGGATGATTAATATGCTGGTAAACCCACCTGTACTGGCATATCCGGACTTCAACTTACCCTTCACGCTCCACATTGTCGCATCTGAAAGGGGCCTAGGGGCTATCCTGTACTAGCGGCAAGATGGGAAGTGGAGGGTCATTGGATATGTTTCCCAAACCCTGACAACAGCAGAGAAGAACTACCGGCTACATAGTGGAAAACTGGAATTTCTGGCCATAAAGCGGGCGGTGTGCGAGAAATTTCGGGATTACCTGCTCTACGGTCCACACTTCACAGTGTATACTGGCAATAACCCCCTGACATATGTGATGAGCAAGGCAAAGCTCAATGCTGTAGGCCATCGATGGGTTGGGGAGTTGTTGGACTTCCGGCAATGTCAAGTATCGGCCAGGGAGGATCAACATTGATGCAGACACCCTGTCTCGGCTTCCCCTGGACATTGAAGCGTATGAGTCAGAATGCACCGAAGGGCTACCCATGGGGGCAGTGCAGTTTGGGAAGGAAGTCATGTAGCTGAAAAAAAGGGCATTGCTTGGGTTGCTGCTCTGTACATGTCAACTGTTGAGGAAGAACCTAGACAACTTACCACCTGCCTGCCAGCAATAGAGCATAATGAGCTGATTCAAGCCCAAAAAGAAGATCCAGTAATCTCACAGGTGAGACAGTGGAAAGAGGATAGTGTTGTACTTATGGAGAGAGGAGGAGTGACGGGAACCAGCAGAAAGTTAAAGGGGTCATATGGCGCGAATACATGTTTTTCTGTGTCTTTGGTGTGTTATAAGTTGCCCATGCATGTATTAGACACATAACATTGTAAAAATTAAAGTGTCGGAACAAAAGATGCATTTTATCTAAAAGCGAATGCTCACACAGACCTGCCTGAAATGCCTTGTGCAACCACACCCCCACAAATCTACGTCATTTCGTGGTATGACTTGACTAAGACCGCCCAAATCTATACGCAAGTGAGGTGGGCGTACTTGTAAATCTCATTGTATCGTTGCTGCCGCAGCCATGTCGTGGAGACGCTGTGTGTTTCGTTGCGAAAAGAAAGCCTCTTTGTTTGCCCTTCCAAAAGATGAGACAACTAAAAACAAATGGTTACATTTTATTTACAATATTGTTCCAGAACAGTACAATCTGAATATTCAAGTGTGTGCAGCACATTTCACAGATAATTGCTTCATGAACCTGGGAGAGATCAAAGCCGGCTGTGCACGAAACCTTTTGTTAAAAAGTGGGGTAATTCCAACCATTACAACATTGCAAGGACAGTCTGGCGTTTCAGATTCGCAGCCTGTAAGTATATTTTCATTGTAAAAGACTTTGTTATGGACTAACGCGAGTTGAGTTTGTTGTGTGTTTGTAGCGCATGTAGTTTCTTTGTGTGATCTGCAAATGCAGACACGCGCGCAATGTGAACAAAAAAAACATAAGTCCTAATAAGCAGTAATTATGTTCCAACTAGAGGCAACAAATGTCTTGTTTATAATGGGGTTTATTGTCTTTGTTGAGTCACGATGAGACATAATGTAACACTGGTTGATCACTAATGTCAAATCTTTATAACGTTGTATATAAAAGGTAAAACAGTTAGCTATAGTTTTAACTATTTAACATAATATATATTTTTAAAAACCTTACCAATCCTTTACATCCACCTCAAGTTGCGCTGACAAAGTTGATGTATCGGCTAGATCATCTTCATTTTCCGGATCAGATTCGGGCTCGATAAGGAAAGTACCAATGACATCACCTGTCAGAACAATTACTTGGGAACATGATGCTCCGAATATGGTAAGAGGCATTACATTTCCGTCACATGCTTGCAGTTTTTGACCAATCACTACGCACTGGTTAACTGGCCAATCATAGCACACCTCGCTTTTCAGAGCCATGAGCTTCATAAAAAATCTGTGCATTTCAGAGAGGCGGGGTAAAGAGGAGATACAAACATGCACGGTATGTGGAAAATACAGCATTTTTTAAACCTTAAATAGTGTATACACATTGCATTACAACTAAAAAAAACGATAATATTAGTTTTAGCCGTGTCATATCACCCCTTTAATGTATGAGTGGAACAGGCTACACTTAGAAGGAGAACTCTTATACCAAAGAACAAAGGAGAGGAAACAACTCGTCTTACCGAGCAAGTACAAAAAGGTCGTCCTTGAATATCTTCATGATAAAATGGGACATGTCGGCACGGAGCGAGCACTGAGTATGGTGAGAGACAGATTTTACTGACCGTACATGAAGGTTGAAGTGGAGAAGTACGTGACCAAGAAGTGCCCATGCATAAAATAAAAGACACTGACCGTTCACGTCCGGGCGCCCAGGGGGTCCAATACAACACACTCACCCATGGAGTTGGTGTGCATTGACTATCTGCACCTGGAACCAAGCCATGGAGGATTTGAATACATCCTGGTGGTCATGGACCACTTTACAAGATTTGCCCAGTCCTACCCTACTGAGAATAAGTCAGGACGGACGGCAGCTGAGCACTTGTTCCAGGATTACGTTCCACGGTTTGGGTACCAGGCCAAATTGCATCACGACCAGGGCAGAGAATTTGAAAATGAGCTTTTCAGAACCCTTCGACAGTTTGCTGGAATTGGCCATTCCCAAACATCGCCATACCACCCTCAAGGGAATCCTGTCGAGAGACTTAATGAGACCCTCTTACAGATGTTGAGGACGCTGACCAACAAAGAGAAGGAACACTGGAAAGATCACTTGCCTCAAATCATATGCTGTCATGAGTTAACGGGGTTCTCTCCCTTTTACTTGTTGTACGGGCGTCATTCTCACCTTCCCATAGACCTGATATTCGGCCTGGTGAATCAAACAGAAGCAATCACACCAGAAGGATATTCGAGCAAGTGGGCAGCACGAATGGCTGAAGCATACAAGATTGCTGAGGCAAACAGTCAATAAGCAAGTGCAAGAGAGAAGGTGCAATACAACCGAAAATCGAGATGAGTTGTACAGAAAGCAGGAGACCAAATTCTCTCAGGAACCTCGGAGTGTGTGGAGGCCCAGGGAAACTACGCTCTTACTGGGAGAAAATGGTTTATGTGAAATGAAATGCAAATGAAAGTTCACTAAATAGAAATACAAATACTGACCTCGACTGTCCAAATTCCGCTGTCGAAGAAGGGGGGTAGAATGCTGGGAGTGACCCAGGAGATTTAGAGAGAGAATCTGAGAGTCCACTAAGGGAAGAAACTGAGGTTAGAAGATCAACCAGAGCAGCTGTACACATATGATACACTAGGTCAACCTGTGGTACATCCCTATGCAACAGTGATCTCTGTAACAGCTTACCCCATTACATATCTACCTGCTTGGGGCTTGCCCAGTTACACTGTAACCATCACTTACCCCAATTCATACATACCACCCATCTACACGCTTTATGGGTTTACTACAACTGTATGTTGATTATGTTGATTGTATTTGAGATTTAGCTAATTAATTTGTATTTGGTTTTTGAGAGTGTGATACACACAAATTGTGTACACATTTGTGTTGATTTTTTTTCGGTCACTATTTCTCATTTTATAAATGGTTGTATTGATTCCTATGTGTTCCTAAGAAAATTTGCTTTTTGTTTGTGTTAAAGAGTTAAGTACTCTTATTTTGACGACAGACGAGACTCCTCGTTTCTCCAGTATTTACAGGTAAAGGACAGTAAATACTGTCATAAATATGCTCAGGTGTGTTAAAACATCTTAAAGATGACTGTGTGTGTGTAAGCTGTATTTTCAGTAAAACAGTTTATTTACCTCAATTTATTACGCGTTTAAATTGAAATCCTGTAATATATCGAATTTTGGTTCAATATTATTTCTGCACGAGTGTTAAGAGGTGCATTTGTTAAAGAGTTTATAAATAGCGAAAAAATGTCTCTTTGAAGCTAGAGTGATCAGGGCTGCGTTCAGCCCCGATAAAACGTTGCAAAACGTTTTTTAAACGGAAACGGTGGGGCGGTTGAACACTCTGTTGTGATGACGCAAGAGTTGAACTATGGAAGCTGAGAAGTCCATTCTTAATGTTCTTTTTGAAGAATTTCGGAGCCTGATGAAATCGGTATAAATACGTGTTGAGTACTGCAAAATACATCTCTTCTAATATCTTAAATTGTTGCGTATACCTAGCTGCAGTGGACACATTTAAACGACTTTAGTTGGACCCATTGTGCGAGCCGTCTCTTTAATACCGCGTGGGTTATATACATGTTGCTGCTGATTGGGCTGACATTCTTGACACACCCACCAAACAAGAGAAAACGCATCTCAAACCCTGTTGCACACCGTTGCAAACCGTTTCCAGGTAACGTGTCATTCAAACCGGAAACCGTAGCAAAACGTTGCGCACCGGTTTGAGCTTGAACATGCCCCACGTTTAGGCGCACTTGCCAGTCACGTGACTAAACACAAAAAATGTGAGAAATTCATTAATCTATGCAGATTACACTACTGGGCCAGTGGCACCAATTGTGACTAAATTACAATTTAGCATAGTTTTGACTTAAATGGGCACTAAGTTACAATGTACGCACTACTAAGTAATTTGATCGGCACCATTCAACTTAGTTGAAGCGTAACGTTACGTATAAACTAAATATTTACGGAAGCCTCCCGTCAGGAGTAAATGTAGAAATAAAGTAGCAGACTCACTGAACCAGGGGCGTTGCTAGAACTAAAGCTCTACTGGGGCACATGCCCCCCATTACTTTTTCTATCGCTTTTTTCTTAAAAACCTGCTGTGTACAAGAAGTATGCAACACAATGCACTATACAAACTTCCCTTGCTTAAACCACTATTCCTACAGTGCAACAATACTGGGGAAGGTAAACATTATGTATTTATGAATGTAAAAAAAAATCGTCACTGACTTCTGATCCTGTATATCAGCATAGCAGTGATGAATTTATGAACTACTTCACATATAAAATCCAAGATATTAGAGAAAAAATTATAACAATGCAATCAGAAGTGAAACCCGCTGAACAAACTAACTACAGCGCCCTTAAGGAGAAAATGCAATTATTTTATACCGTAGATTAAGATGAGCTGTCTAAATCAACAACATGCATGCTAGACCCTATACCTACAAATCTACTGAAAGAGATGCTTCCAGAAATTATAGATCATCTTCTTGGTATTATTAACTTATCTCTGACATTAGGACATTTGCCTAAAGCATATAAAGTGGCTGTTATAAGGCCCCTTGTCAAAAAAACCCAACTCGACCCTAGAGAACTATGGAACTACAGGCCTATATCGAATCTACCTTTCATATCTAAAGTTCTGGAAAAAGTAGTTAGTTTCAACTCAATTATGCTCCTTCCTCCAAAGGAATGACATCAATGAAGAATTCCAGTCTGGATTTAGAGCATGTCACAGTACAGAGACAGCATTGATCAGAGTTACAAATGATCTGCTATTGGCGTCTGACCGAGGTTGTATCTCGTTATTGGTGCTGCTAGACCTTAGTGCTGCATTCGACACCATTGACTGTCATGGCTCTGCTTCATTTAGTTATGTTTTTCTTGGTACTGTAGCAGAGTCATGACAAAGTCTTTGGTTATGTGTGGAGAGAAACATATTGTCCGTTTGACAATAATATACGTTCTCTCCAGCGTCTTGTCATTGGCCCCATCCATCTCGTTTCCTCGTTATCCTTCCCTAAGTGTTTGACTACCCACACCTGCCCCGTGTCGTTATCCCTCGTTTGTCTTCCCTTTAAATACCCTCTTGTTTCTTTGTCTTGTGCTCGTGGATTGTACTGTGTATTGTATTCTTGCCTGTTGTCTTGATTCCGTGCCTAGTGCTGTGTGTTCCTGTTCCGTGAGTTTAGTGTCTGTTAGTTTATTGTAGTCTTTCCAGTGTGGTCCTTAGTCTTTGTATTTTAGGTTAGTGAGTTTATGTGCCTGTTTTGTTCCTCCGTTTATTATCGTGTTTTGTTCCCCACTGTGGGTTTTTGTTTTGCGTGTTTTGTGTAAAATAAATATTCTTGTTAACCCCTTACTGTCTGCCTGCATTTGGGTTCTTCCACTCTGCCAGATCGTGACTGAATCCACGAGCCACATTGAACCCAGCAGGCAGCATGGCTGACTCCCAGTGATCCTCCCTGACTCACCGCCTTTTCGGGATCCGCCAGGGGAGCCGGTCCTCCATGGACTATGTGGATGAGTTCCTGGATGCGTCAGCAGATTGGGTGTTCGGTGAGGAGGAGCTTGGCTTCATTTTTAATCGTGGCCTCACCGAACCCCTCTCCCCTAGCGAGATGAGGATGCTGGGTTTCCCCAGTTTTGACAACCTGGTCTGGATTTTGGCTGACCGGGACAACCCTAAGTCCATTGCACCGGCCCGGGCTTCCCGCCCGCTAGCTACTGTGCCAGAGGGTCGCGTCCTGGCCATTGCCACATTGGGGAACTCAGTCCCTCCTCCGCCCACCAGTCTCCGTGGACGGCGCCGACGGAGGGAGTCGTGGGACTCCCCGTCTGACTCCTCTAGCACGGAGCTAGCCGTGCCCCCCACCGCTTCTCAACAACCGGCCACATGTCCTGTGGGCCGGTCCAGGAAGAAGAAGCTGAGGAGGGGGAAGTCCAGTCCGGTGCAGCCGGCGTCCAGTCCGGTGCAGCCGGCGTCCAGTCCGGTGGTGCTGCCGGTGTCCAGTCTGGTGCAGCCGATGCCCAGTCCGGTGTCCAGTGTCGTGTCTAGTGTCGAGTCCAGTCCGGTGCAGCCGGCGATCCAGCCGGGTCCAGTCTTGTGTCCAGTCCTGTGTCCAGTCCTGTGTCGTCCAGTCTGTGTCCAGTCCTGTGTAGTCCAGCCGGCGTCCAGTCCGGTGATCCAGCCGGCGTCCAGTCCGGTGATCCAGCCGGCGTCCAGTCCGGTGGTCCAGCCGGCGTCCAGTCCGGTGAGTCCAGCGGCGTCCAGTCCGGTGGTCCAGCGGCGTCCCAGTCCTGGTCCAGCCGGCGTCAGCCGTGTCCAGCGGCCAGTCCGGTGTCCGGGCGTCCCAGCCAGTGCGCAGCCGCTGTCCCTTCCAGTCCGGCGTCAAGCCAGTCCAGCGGCCTTCCAGCCGGCGTCAAGCCATGTCCAGCCGGCCTTCCAGCCGGCGTCAAGCCTGTCCAGCCGGCCTTCCAGCCGGCGTCAAGCCTGTCCAGCCGGCCTTCCAGCCGGCGTCAAGCCACTGTCCAGCCGGCCTTCCAGCCGGCGTCAAGCCACTGTCCAGCCGGCCTTCCAGCCGGCGTCAAGCCACTGTCCAGCCGGCCTTCCAGCCGGCGTCAAGCCTGTCCAGCCGGCCTTCCAGCCGGCGTCAAGCCATGTCCAGCCGGCCTTCCAGCCGGCGTCAAGCCTGTCCAGCCGGCCTTCCAGCCGGCGTCAAGCCTGTCCAGCCGGCCTTCCAGCCGGCGTCAAGCCTGTCCAGCCGGCCTTCCAGCCGGTCCCTGGGAGACATCCCAGGGTCAAAGACTGTCCCCCCAGGACTTTCCTAAGTCCCCCAGGACTCCGCGCCCTCAAGCGCAGCCGGGGACTGGGACTTCTCCCCACCCCCATGGACTGCCCCCTATGGGCCCTTGTTTGGCCCCACCCCCCTCCCATGTTTGTTATTTTTGATGTCCCACCCTAGTCCTGTTGTTGTTGTGTCTTGTCTGCCCTTGATTTTGTTTTCTTTGTTTTGCCTTGTCCTGTCTGTCTCCCAGTCTGCTTGTCTCGTCCGTCTACCCCTTGGTGAGCACCTGGAGGTGCTCTTAAAGGGGGGGCTTCTGTCATGGCTCTGCTTCATTTAGTTATGTTTTTCTTGGTACTGTAGCAGAGTCATGACAAAGTCTTTGGTTATGTGTGGAGAGAAACATATTATTGTCCGTTTGACAATAATATACGTTCTCTCCAGTGTCTTGTCATTGGCCCCATCCATCTCGTTTCCTCGTTATCCTTCCCTAAGTGTTTGATTACCCACACCTGCCCCGTGTCGTTATCCCTCGTTTGTCTTCCCTTTAAATACCCTCTTGTTTCTTTGTCTTGTGCTCGTGGATTGTACTGTGTATTGTATTCTTGCCTGTTGTCTTGATTCCGTGCCTAGTGCTGTGTGTTCCTGTTCCGTGAGTTTAGTGTCTGTTAGTTTATTGTAGTCTTTCCAGTGTGGTCCTTAGTCTTTGTATTTTAGGTTAGTGAGTTTATGTGCCTGTTTTGTTCCTCCGTTTATTATCGTGTTTTGTTCCCCACTGTGGGTTTTTGTTTTGCGTGTTTTGTGTAAAATAAATATTCTTGTTAACCCCTTACTGTCTGCCTGCATTTGGGTTCTTCCACTCTGCCAGATCGTGACAATGACCACAGCACACTCCTACATAGACTCGAAAATTATGTCGGCATTAAGGGAATAGCTTTGAAATGGTTTAAATCTTATTTATCCGACCGTTTTCAATTTGTAGCAATAAACAATGAGGTGTCACGCAAATCGCAAGTCCAGTACGGTGTACCACAGGGCTCAGTCTTAGGGCCTCTGCTCTTCGCATTATACATGCTACCTCTAGGAGATATAATAAAGCGACACGGAGTTAGCTTTCACTGTTATGCTGATGATACTCAACTTTATATTTCCTCGATCGAAACACAGCAGTTCCATCGAATAATGGAATGCATAGTCGATATAAAAAACTGGATGAGTAACAACTTTTTATTACTGAACTCGGACAAAACGGAAGTGTTTACTTATTGGACCGAAAACGT
>NC_079896.1:14747248-14841406 GCF_024868665.1 Triplophysa rosa
TAAAGCGACACGGAGTTAGCTTTCATGTTATGCTGATGATACTCAACTTTATATTCCTCGAAGCCTCATGAAACACAGCAGTCCATCGAATAATGGAATGCATAGTCGATATAAAAAACTGGATGAGTAACACTTTTTATTACTGAACTCGGACAAAACGAAGTGTTACTTATTGGACCGAAAACTGCTATATGTAACAACCAAGAATACTGTCTTAACTATTGACGGATGTTCCATAAAACCCTCTGTCATCAGCAAAGAATCTTGGCGTTCTATTCGATAGTAATCTGTCATTTGAGAGCCACGTCGCCAACACCTGTAAAATTGCGTTTTTCCATCTTAAGAATATATCTAGAACTACGTCATATGCTGTCATTCAGATGCAGAGAAGTTAATTCATGCATTCATGACTCAAACGATAATGACATATTAGCCGTTCTGTCAACCTTGCACTGGTTACCTATAAAGCATCGCGTTAACTTTAAAATCTTGCTTATTACCTATAAAGCCTTACATGGTTTAGCTCCTCAGTACTTGAATGAACTCCTTTTGTATTACAGTCCTTCACGTGCATTACGCTCTCAGGCGTCCTGTCAGTTGGTAATACCTAGAATTTCAAAATCAAGTGCAGGTGGTAGATCCTTTTCCTATCTAGCGCCTAAACTTTGGAATAGTCTTCCCTGCACTGTCCGGGAGGCAGACACACTCTGTCAGTTTAAATCTAGACTAAAGACGCATCTTTTTAATCTTGCATACACTACTCTTCCATAATATAAATCCTCTGAGGGTTTAGGCTGCATTAGTTAGATCAACCGGAACCAAAAACACAACTGATGTACTTGTTGCATCAAAGAGTGCAGAACAGTACTCTACTCTCAGCCAGTCTTGTCTCATTGTTCCAAGGTTACCACAGCGAGCAGGATGCAGTTCATGGCCTGACCTGATCGTAGAGCGGAGAATGGGAAGCGGCGACCTGAAAAGAGCTGAGATGATAGAGCTGGACAAAGAAGGACGCGGTCACCTGACACGTCTTCACCACAAAATTTCAAATGCTATTAGATTATTAATGATAATCTTAAACTATAATTTACCTTATTAGTAAGTTTATTTATTTTATTTAGCCTTGTTGTGCAAGCTCTCTCGAGCTTGTGCAGAGGCAGCAGCTTTTGCCAGAGGGCAACTGGAATCCCCTGGTTGGGCCTGAGTTCTCCTGAGTTTTTTTTTCTCGATTAGAGTTTTGGGTTCCTCGCCAATTTGCCTGGCCGGGGGGCTGCTTTAGAATTTTAAAGTTTTACTTAATTAATATTGCATATAGGAATTTATAGTCTATTATATTTGACCTGTGCTTCTCTCTCCTTTATCTTAAATGTGTGCTCTCACTGAGTGTGTGTGTGTGCGTGCGTGCGTGTCTGTGTGTGCGTACTTGTCTGTGTACGTGTGTGTGTGCGTGCGTATCCGTGTGTGTGTGTCTATGTCTATGTGTGTTAGTACGTGTGCATATTGTGTGTGTGGAGTGTTTTGTATGTGGGTATGTCTGTCTTCTGTGTTTTCAACTTTTTCTTGTTTTTGCAGGTACAACTTTAATTGTTTTGCTTATAGTCAATATGTCTTACGTACAGCTGCTTTGTAACAATGAAAATTGTAAAAAGCGCTATATAAATAAAGTTGAGTTGAGTTGAGTATTTAAACATATTAAAGTTATTTTAAAGTAACTTTATTAACATGATTGCATGCACTGTATGGAAATAATGAACGCAGAGAGAATTTTTTTCTTCTTTTACAATCAATAATTACATCTTTCCAAGAATTTACAATTAAAGTATTTCAAGAAACCAGTCATTTTATGGCTCCAACTAATATAAAGAGCATATTTGATCTAAAAAAACAATATTTTCTTCACAGCCAAGTCCAAACAAAGTTGGTTCATTTTAAACCAACTGTGCTGCATTAAACTGTACTGCCTATAATAGCACATATTTATCTCAGCCATATTTACTGCCAACTGTTTATGTAATGTCCTAAACTAGAGCTAGTAAGTTAAATATTAATTTAATTTCTGCAAGTACAGAACACAAATGTTTTTCTAAGCAACAATGCAATTTTACAGACTTGACAAAGGTTTTCCCGAGACATTTTCCTCTAATGTTAATGTCTGAGACCTGACTGGCTGGGGATGTACAGTAGTTTGTTTATTAAGTCTTACCTCCCTAAAACTCACCATCTCCTTACTGCTTCCATTTTCTTGCTTTGCACAAACATATTCTGATGTTCATCTAGGGGTCATTAATGATCGAGTCAAAATAAGATGATCGATGTTATTTCGAAACTTACTTTAGTTTCTTCATGTTTTCATAGCCTACATCAGTCGCGTGTCGTTAACCTTGCGCGCCTGCGCACTGCAGTGGGAAGGAAACAGACGTGCTAGAAAATTCGGCACGAGTTTGTGTTTTCAGACCGGTTAAAGAGCGCGACTGCATCGCTTTTACAAGAGTGAATTACAATACGTTGCATATAGATCCGTTTTTGCGGCTGTTATCAATGTAAATGATTACACTGACAAATAAAGTAATTTGTTAAAACTTAAACTTGAAATTTGTACTGGGGCACGTGCCCAAGTAAAAGGGGTCTAGAGGGTTCGAATTGAGGGGGGGGGGCTGGGGCGGTCCCGGAACCCTCATAAGCCTTAAGGGAAATCTCATAAGGTCTAAAATAGTGAACTTGGGGGGTCCCTGATTTTTCATTAAAACTAGACAACTAAGAACACAAAATTATTTTTTTGTCAAATTATCATGCTAAAACAAAACACTTTTGTCCATTATTTGTACAAATTTCATAAAACTAAATGAAATTTTTATCTGAAAAATCCATGCATGCTCAAGTGCGCCACACAGTGTTCAATGAAGACATGTACAGAGATGTTGCAGCAAGACACTGGCTGCGTGCGGAACCTCTCATATTGAAAGCGTTTATCTTAAAACTTTACAGTTAGCCTAGTATCATTTTGATATGCAAGTCTTTCTTTATGTCCAATGTTATCTCACATTGTCAAAACAGATACAGGTACATACAGGTGGTGGAAAAATAGGAAAGGGAGTGAAAATAGTTTGCTCTCCCCAAAAGTGCGTTCCTTTGCAAAACGTTTGCGTTTCCCCAAGAATATTTTTCTTTCCCTCAGAAAACTTTCGCATTCCCCAGAGATTATTTTGCTCTCCCTTCTGCAAACAGAGCTCCGACTTTGACCAGAAGGCTTCTGCTTTTGCCCAAAGGAATGACATTCGTTTTTCTTATCCTGCATGTTCATATGGATTATTTTCATATGCTTGATCTACATTATCAGGAGATGAATCACGTTTAAAACGCTCATACGCTTCTGCATGAGGTGACGTGTCCTCTCCCTCACTGGCTCCAATGATTTTTATTAATATTCCAAAAAAAAGGAACAGCACCGCATTACAATAATATAAAGAACAAGAATCAAAGGACAAGAAAAAAATAAGGAAAATAAGAGGACAGGAAAACCTCAATTAGTAAGAAAATGTTATCATACATTTTGAAAAACTTGTTATTCTTATTGCTATAAATAAGTTTAAGAGATTTTACAATGAGTGAAATCTCAGCAAGAAAGACATCAAACCTAGGCAAAATCTTATTAAATACATCTAGGTTGTCGGAGCCAATAGCCTAGTGGGCAGTTCTCCGACATGTGGCGCAGTTGCGCATCGGGCGAGCCAGGTTCGATTCACGTCTCGTGGTCCTTTCCCGAACCCTCCCACTTCGCTTCCTGTCCTCTCTAACAATAGCTGTACAATTAAAGTAAACAACAAATCTAAAAAAAATCTAGGTTACAATGCAAAATAAAAAATTACAGCAAGATCGATAGCATGGTCACTGCAAAAAAATATGTATTTTAATCTCTCCCTCATGTGGATCCCTTTTAATGGATTATTCAATTCAATTCAATTTTATTTATATAGCGCTTTTCACAATGTGCATTGTTCCAAAGCAGCTTTACAGGAGCAAAAAAGAAAAACACAGAAAGGTAAAACACAGCACAGTGCATGGTGTTTATAGACAAAGCAAGATCATTATAATAAATAATATCTAATAAATAAATGAATAAATAAATAAATAAATGCAGTCTCCCGGTGAGCAAGCCAACATTGCACTGCTGTGGCGAGGAACCCAAACTCCAATGATGAATAAATGGAGAAAAAAAAACCTCGGGAGAAACCAGGCTCAGCCGGGAGGGCCAGATCTCCTCTGACGTGTCATAGCTGCACTCAGTGACCCCGACCAAAGCCACCGAGCAACGTCCATGAAGAACAGGGAGAGCCCACGAGCCGCGACCCAGGAAGCCCCACCCGACGAAACCGTGCAGGTCCAACCCGGTCCCATTCCGCGATTAACAACAGACAACAGAGGAACAACCAGGGAAAAATAGTAATGGCATAATTAACTTTATTCCTCTGTTGTCCGACATCGACCACAAAACAAGACCAACCAGACCAGACCCACACAGTCCCAACAAATGAAACGCCCCAAACCACAACCAACAAGCCCCCCTACTCCCTACAAACACCCACCCAGCAACCTCCAATCAAAGTCACTGAGTGCAGCTATAAATTCAAACTGCTGTCATGTGATGTAAGTTTAGCATTAAATACCAAGTATTGTAAATTTAGCATTAATGTGACAAGTAGTCCGTCTTTGCTCTCGGTTGGGGATGGAATTGTCTGAGCTGGACCGGTCAGATGGTCGCCTTTTTCTTGGGTGGTGATGGAATTGCCTTGGATGTAGCTGGGATGGTCAGTCAGTCCGCAGGCTCTCGCAGGAGGATGGCATTTTCCGATGTAACTAATCTCTAGTTGGGGATGGGCATATGACGTTCATCTGGGCCTGGCGGAATCTCTCCCTACCTCGGGATGGGCATCCCGAGGCGAGGGCAGAAAGAGAATAATTAGCGTAGCTGCTGTTCATTAGCTATGTATTAGTGAATGCTTGGCTGAAAAGATGTGTCTTTAATCTAGATTTAAATTGGGAGAGTGTGTCTGACCCTCGAATAGTATCGGGGAGGCTATTCCAGAGTTTAGGTGCTACGTATGAGAAAGCTCTACCCCCTTTGGTGGATTTAGTTATTCTAGGTGTTATCAAAAGTCTGGAGTTTTGAGATCTTAGAGAGCGTGAT
Source organism: Triplophysa rosa (assembly GCF_024868665.1). Taxonomy (NCBI): domain Eukaryota; kingdom Metazoa; phylum Chordata; class Actinopteri; order Cypriniformes; family Nemacheilidae; genus Triplophysa; species Triplophysa rosa. Next base: position 14,752,434 of record NC_079896.1, read on the forward strand.
GGGTTGTAGTGTGGTAGAAGCTCTGTTATGTAGGTAGGGGCTAAACCATTTAAGGCTTTATAAGTAATTAAAAGAACTTTAAAGTCAATACGATACTTAATGGGTAACCAGTGAAGGGTTGATAACATTGGGGTTATGTGATCGTATTTTCTGGACCTGGTTAGAACTCTGGCAGCTGCATTCTGAACTAACTGTAGTTTGTTTATTGATGCTGCAGGACAACCACTAAGCAGTGCATTACAGTAGTCAAGTCTTGAGGTCACAAATGCATGAATAAGCTTCTCTGCGTCAGCCACACATAAAATATTTCGCAATTTGGCAACATTTCTAAGGTGGAAGAAGGCTGTTTTTGTGACATTTGAGATGTGATTTTTAAATGACAGGTTGCTGTCTAATATAACGCCGAGGTCTTTAACTGTATTTGTTGGAGTAACAGTGCAGCCTTCAATTTGCAGGTTATAATCCGAAATATTCTGCTCACGTGTCTTTGGTTCGATAAGTAATATTTCTGTTTTATTAGAATTTAAAAGAAGGAAATTACAAGTCATCCAATGCTTTATATCATCGATGTACTCTGCCAATTTGGATAGTTGGAAGGAATCATCTGGTCTTCATGAGATATATAGCTGAGTATCATCTGCATAACAGTGGAAGCTAATTCCATGTTTTCTATAATGTTTCCAAGGGGCAGCATGTATATGGAGAATAGCAAGGGTCCTAAAACCGGTCCCTGAGGTAATCTATAATTTACTTGCTTTAGATTTGATGATTACCCATTTAAAGGGACAAATTGATGTCTGTCTGATAAATAAGATCTGAACCATTGTAGTGCCTGTCCCTGAATACCGGTATAATTGTGTAAGCGATCTAGAAGTATTTTATGGTCTACAGTATCAAACGCAGCACTTGTCATGAACGTGGGTGGTGAGGACAAGGACAGAGGACCCAGGTGCAGACAGCAGGTAAGGGGTTAACAAGACATTTAATTAAATACAAAATAACTAAACTACACTGACAAGACAGGACCTCACCACATATGACACACACACGACAGTACAATGATTCAGCACAGGACAATGAAACAAGAGGACTATATAAAGGGTACTAAATCAAGAAGGGGACAGGTGCGGGACATGAACTAATTAACAAGCAATAACGAGACGAAAGGGCGGGAACAGAGACGCCACAACGGAGAGAGGGAGTATATGGAATACCAAAACTGACTCTCTCCACATAAAACAAGAGGTTCTATCATGGTTCTGCCACTAGGTCAAGAAAAGCAAGACAAGGTGGGGCAGAACCATGACAGAAGCCCCTCCTTAAGGAGCAGCATCCTGATGCTCCTCAAGGAACAAACAAGACTACACAGACTGTGACAAAAAACATAACTATACAAAACACGACCAAAAACGTGATACATAGAAAATAAAAGTCCAAACAAAGACATGGCGCCAGCTGGAAGGCCGGCTAGACAGCACATGGTGCCGGCTGGAAGGCCGGCTGGACAGTACATGGCGCCGGCTGGATGGCCGGCTGGACAACACATGACGCCGGCTGGAAGGCCGGCTGGACAGTACTTGGAGCCGGCTGGATGGCCGGCTGGACAGTACATGGCGCCGGCTGGATGGCCGGCTGGACAGTACATGGCGCCGGGTGGATGGCCGGCTGGACAGGACATGGCGCCGGCTGGATGGCCGGCTGGACAGGACATGGCGCCGGCTCGACGGCCGGCTGGACTGGACATGGCGCCGGCTGGATGGCCGACTGGGAGGCCGGCTATCACCGGCTGGGCAGGCCTGGATGTCGACGAGACAGGGGGGGGAAATCGGTGGCTGGGCAGCGCTCTCTGGCAGCTGGGCAGCGTTCTCCGACAGCTGGGCAGCAAACAAGGACAGAAACAGACAAGACAAGGTGTCGACTTCAACAGGTCTGGGTACCAGCTGGGACTCCGGCAGGGATCCGTGGCGGGAACAGGACACCGGCGGTCTCGACCCTGGAGGGCAACCCGTCGACCTCAACCCTGGAAGGGAGCCCGACGGTCTCGATCCTGGACGGGGTTCCGGCAGTCTCGACCCCGGAAGGGAGTCCGGCGGTCCCGACTCTGGAAGGGAGTCCGGCAGCCTCGACCCTGGAAGGGAGTCTGGCGGCTTCTACCCTGGATGGGAGCCCGGCAGCATCAACCCCTCCCGCCGAGATCCCTCTGTCTGCTGGGTCCGTCGTTGGCTGAATCATTCTGTCATGAACGTGGGTGGTGAGGACAAGGATAGAGGACCCAGGTGCAGACATCGGGTAAGGGGTTAACAAGACATTTAATAAAATATAAGTACAAAACAAACACCCACGGGGGGTAACATAACAAAACACAAGGGTATAAAACATGACACCAAGGACAAGGACTAACTACACCTAACCAGACTAAGACAACACTCGAATTAAATACAACATAACTAAACTACACTGACAAGACAGGAACTCACCACATATGACACACACACGACCGTACAATGATTCAGCACAGGACAATGAAACAAGAGGACTATATAAAGGGTACTAAATCAAGAAGGGGACAGGTGCGGGACATGAACTAATTAACAAGCAATAACGAGACGAAAGGGCGGGAACAGAGACGCCACACCGGAGAGAGGGAGTATATGGAATACCAAAACTGACTCTCTCCACATAAAACAAGAGGTTCTGTCATGGTTCTGCCACTAGGTCAAGAAAAGCAAGACAAGGCGGGGCAGAACCATGACAGCACTAAGGTCAAGCAGGACTAGGAGTGAGATGTTACCTTTATCTGATGCTATAAGCAGGTCGTTTGTAATTTTAACGAGCGCAGTTTCAGTACTATGATGCGGTCTAAAGCCTGACTGGAATTTTTCGTGTATGTCATTATTTTGTAAGAAAGTGCACAACTGAGTGGACACTACTTTTTCTAGTATTTTAGACAGGTAAGGGAGATTTGAAATCGGTCTATATCTTCCTACTTCATTGGGGTCTAAGTTTGGTTTCTTGATGAGAGGCTTAATGACGGCAAGTTTAAAGGGTCCTGAGACATGGCCTAGATTAATTGATGAGTTGATAATGTTATAAATGGGCTCAATTGCAACGGGTAATAACTCTTTTAATAATTTAGTTGGTATGGGGTCTAATAAGCAAGTTGTAGGTTTAGATGTTGCAATAAGTTTAATTAAATCTTCCTGTTTTATAGGTGAAAATCACTGTAGCCTTTCTTTTGGGGCGATGGTTGGTACTAATTTATAGGACAGACTTGGAGGTTGAGTTTTTACTATTTTGTCTCGTATGTTTTCGATTTTCTCGAAAAATCATGAAATCATTGTTACCGAGGTGCGGCGTAATACCCAGGTCAGGTGAAGTCTGTTTATTTGTTAGTTTAGCAACTGTACTAAATAAAAACCTTGGATTGTTTTTGTTAGTTTCTATGAGGTTACGGAGGTGCTCTGCCTTTGCTGCTTTTAGTGCCTTTTTATAACAGTTTGCACTTTCTTTCCACGCAATTTTAAAGACCTCTAATTTGGTTTGTTTCCATTTGCGCTCCAGTTTACGTGTTTCTCTTTTAAGGGCACGAGTGGTGCTGTTGTACCATGGTGCTACGTTTTTCTCATTAATCTTTTTTGACTTCATAGGTGCGACAGCTTCTAATGTATTAGAGAAAATAGTGCCCAATTTGCTGGNTTAAGGAGCAGCATCCTGATGCTCCTCAAGGAACAAACAAGACTACACAGACTGTGACAAAAAACATAACTATACAAAACACGACCAAAAACGTGATACATAGAAAATAAAAGTCCAAACAAAGACATGGCGCCAGCTGGAAGGCCGGCTAGACAGCACATGGTGCCGGCTGGAAGGCCGGCTGGACAGTACATGGCGCCGGCTGGATGGCCGGCTGGACAACACATGACGCCGGCTGGAAGGCCGGCTGGACAGTACTTGGAGCCGGCTGGATGGCCGGCTGGACAGTACATGGCGCCGGCTGGATGGCCGGCTGGACAGTACATGGCGCCGGGTGGATGGCCGGCTGGACAGGACATGGCGCCGGCTGGATGGCCGGCTGGACAGGACATGGCGCCGGCTCGACGGCCGGCTGGACTGGACATGGCGCCGGCTGGATGGCCGACTGGGAGGCCGGCTATCACCGGCTGGGCAGGCCTGGATGTCGACGAGACAGGGGGGGGAAATCGGTGGCTGGGCAGCGCTCTCTGGCAGCTGGGCAGCGTTCTCCGACAGCTGGGCAGCAAACAAGGACAGAAACAGACAAGACAAGGTGTCGACTTCAACAGGTCTGGGTACCAGCTGGGACTCCGGCAGGGATCCGTGGCGGGAACAGGACACCGGCGGTCTCGACCCTGGAGGGCAACCCGTCGACCTCAACCCTGGAAGGGAGCCCGACGGTCTCGATCCTGGACGGGGTTCCGGCAGTCTCGACCCCGGAAGGGAGTCCGGCGGTCCCGACTCTGGAAGGGAGTCCGGCAGCCTCGACCCTGGAAGGGAGTCTGGCGGCTTCTACCCTGGATGGGAGCCCGGCAGCATCAACCCCTCCCGCCGAGATCCCTCTGTCTGCTGGGTCCGTCGTTGGCTGAATCATTCTGTCATGAACGTGGGTGGTGAGGACAAGGATAGAGGACCCAGGTGCAGACATCGGGTAAGGGGTTAACAAGACATTTAATAAAATATAAGTACAAAACAAACACCCACGGGGGGTAACATAACAAAACACAAGGGTATAAAACATGACACCAAGGACAAGGACTAACTACACCTAACCAGACTAAGACAACACTCGAATTAAATACAACATAACTAAACTACACTGACAAGACAGGAACTCACCACATATGACACACACACGACCGTACAATGATTCAGCACAGGACAATGAAACAAGAGGACTATATAAAGGGTACTAAATCAAGAAGGGGACAGGTGCGGGACATGAACTAATTAACAAGCAATAACGAGACGAAAGGGCGGGAACAGAGACGCCACACCGGAGAGAGGGAGTATATGGAATACCAAAACTGACTCTCTCCACATAAAACAAGAGGTTCTGTCATGGTTCTGCCACTAGGTCAAGAAAAGCAAGACAAGGCGGGGCAGAACCATGACAGCACTAAGGTCAAGCAGGACTAGGAGTGAGATGTTACCTTTATCTGATGCTATAAGCAGGTCGTTTGTAATTTTAACGAGCGCAGTTTCAGTACTATGATGCGGTCTAAAGCCTGACTGGAATTTTTCGTGTATGTCATTATTTTGTAAGAAAGTGCACAACTGAGTGGACACTACTTTTTCTAGTATTTTAGACAGGTAAGGGAGATTTGAAATCGGTCTATAGTTTCCTAGTTCATTGGGGTCTAAGTTTGGTTTCTTGATGAGAGGCTTAATGACGGCAAGTTTAAAGGGTCCTGAGACATGGCCTAGATTAATTGATGAGTTGATAATGTTATAAATGGGCTCAATTGCAACGGGTAATAACTCTTTTAATAATTTAGTTGGTATGGGGTCTAATAAGCAAGTTGTAGGTTTAGATGTTGCAATAAGTTTAATTAAATCTTCCTGTTTTATAGGTGAAAATCACTGTAGCCTTTCTTTTGGGGCGATGGTTGGTACTAATTTATAGGACAGACTTGGAGGTTGAGTTTTTACTATTTTGTCTCGTATGTTTTCGATTTTCTCGAAAAATCATGAAATCATTGTTACCGAGGTGCGGCGTAATACCCAGGTCAGGTGAAGTCTGTTTATTTGTTAGTTTAGCAACTGTACTAAATAAAAACCTTGGATTGTTTTTGTTAGTTTCTATGAGGTTACGGAGGTGCTCAGCCTTTGCTGCTTTTAGTGCCTTTGTATAACAGTTTGCACTTTCTTTCCACGCAATTTTAAAGACCTCTAATTGGGTTTGTTTCCATTTGCGCTCCAGTTTACGTGTTTCTCTTTTAAGGGCACGAGTGGTGCTGTTGTACCATGGTGCTACGTTTTTCTCATTAATCTTTTTTGACTTCATAGGTGCGACAGCTTCTAATGTATTAGAGAAAATAGTGCCCAATTTGCTGGCCATGTCATCGAGTGATTCTGTATTTATTGGTATGGTTATTAAAGGAGTCAGATCTGGCAAGCTCTTTGCGAAACTATCTTTAGTAGTCGAGGTAATTGTTCTACCCTGTCGATAACAAGTTAAATGGCTGATTTCTGCAGTGTGCAGTGTACATGTTATAAGATAGTGATCAGTGACATCGTCGCTTTGAGGTATAATATCTATATTGGTTAGATCGGCTCCGTGAGATATAATCAAGTCTAGTGTATGATTAAATCGATGAGTGGGTCCATTGATGTGTTGTGTTACTCCAAAAGAGTGTAATAGCTCTGTAAACGCCACTGCTAATGCATCGTTAGCACTATCTACGTGGATATTAAAGTCTCAGACAATTAGTACTTTATCAACGTTAACCAATAGGTCCGATAGGAAATCCGCAAACTCTTTCAGAAAATCAGTGTAGGGACCAGGGGGTCTATACACAGTAGCCAACGTACAAGAAAGCAATGATTTTTTACTATCAATTGGAACAATTATGTTCAACGCAAGCACTTCAAATGATTTAAATTTATGCTCCGTCAGTAAGAAAGTCTCTAAAGATTGTTGCGACACCGCCACCTCGACCAACCGGACATGGCTCATGCATATAACAGTAGCTTGGTGGGGTACACTCATTTAGACCATAATAATCATTTGGTTTAAGCCAGGTTTCGGTAAGGCAAAGTATATCAAAACTGTTGTCTGTGATCATTTCATTTACAATAACTGCTTTTGAATTTAGTGATCTAATATTAAGTAGGCCGAACTGTATGAGTTTGTTTTGGTTGTTTATTACATTGTCCTCAGGTTTAATCACGATTAGATTTTTTCTCTGAGATTTGGCTATTTTGTTATTTTGTAGTATTATTCGGGGCACAGACACAGTCTCTATGCATTTGGAAGCAGTAACATTTATAACAGATGAGTGGGAGGAACACAGACTATGGTTAAAGTTTTGACTTACCGCTGGGAGACGTAGTCAAGCGGTGCGTAGCGTCTTTGAGATGTTGTCAGACAGAAGAACCGCTCCGATGCTGCTGGGGTGCAGGCCGTCAGGGCGGAAGAGCCTAGGTCGCTCCCAGAACAGATCAAAATTATCAACAAAGAGTAGCTTCTGTTCAATACACCATGACATCAACCATTTATTTAGAGCAAATAGTCTACTGAACTTTTCATTCCCTCGTCGGTAGGTAGGAAGCGGCCCTGATACGATGATCCTCGCCGTGGGCGATGCGTTGTGTACCGTCTCGATCAGACTCCTGAAGTCCCTCTTCAGGATCTCCGACTGCCTCATCCTGACGTCATTCACCCCCGCGTGCAGCACGACAGCTCCGACGTTAGCATCGTCCTTCAGGATTGCAGGTACCTGCGCAGAGACATCAAGAACACGGGCGCCAGGAAAACAATGAGTGCGCACCTTACCTTTAATGGAGGAAGCGCGTACGTTCCGGACGATTGAGTCTCCGATGACCACAGCGTTGCATTCCGTCTCGCAGAGGGCGGCAAAGCGGTTCCTGGTCGGGATCTCGAAGACCGGTGGCGGCGGTTGGGTCATCGCTCCAGTCCTGGCTCGCGCCTTTTGCCGTGGGTGTGCCGGTGCAGGAGTGAAGTTCATTTGGGCTGACCGTGTTCTCGAAGCCTGGGCTTTGTGCAGAGAAACACGCGGAGTAGAAGTGGATAAAGTATTAAAATCGCAATGAAAACTTACCGCGGATTTGCGAGCGTCAGCTCTGGATGTTTCCAGCGCCGTTTTACGTTCTCGCAGCCGTGTCTGCTTCTCTAGTAGATCCTGGATCTGCTTCTCCACAGCCTCCAGTTCCGACTGAATTGCGAATGTTTCCTCATCTGCACTCAGAGATACAAACACATCTGAAACATTAGCCATTAGTGATGTAATAATGAGAACAGTGTGTTAAGCAGTATGCAGACAGGCTGGGAATGCTAACAGCCTGAGGCTAATAGCGAATGATCCGATAAAAATAAATTATTGGTGCATTTAAGGACGATTTTTGGTATGGGATATACTTAAGGATATGTTTTACCCTCGGTGAAAAACAATTTAAAACACAAGTCTTAAGATATAACAAGAATAAACAATGTATTAAGAATAAGTTTGAAAGAGCTCCGACTCAAACCACGCGCTCTCAGCAAACAGGAAGTGTTTGCCTTATATTACAATCGGTTTGAACCGTCTTTATCAACATGTTAAAGACATTTATGTGTGTAATGTGGTCAAATTACTAAAATGATCCAAACTATCACGTGATTGATGCTTGTATTGGCAGCTCCGTCTGTTTTTTTTTTTTGAAGAATGGTTAGGGGACCCTCCAAGAGCCTTGACACAATTCGAACATTGCTAGGGACGCCCCTGCACTGAACTAACTGAAACAGCTCGTTTCACTCGACATTCTTCAATGCTTTACACACATGATAATGCAGCCATTTACAGTCACTTACCTTTTAAAATAGAGAACATTATGTGACGACATTACATTATTAGCAACTCTAACAAGATCCCGTTCTAGCACGCCTCCGTGTGTGCATCTGCCTGTGTTGTGCACGTAAAAATAAAATCATCTTTTTCATTGGCGGTTGGCAGTAAAATGAAATCACCTGTCAGGGCTCGGGTCTAGCACCTCTGGGTTTTGTCTGTCTTGTCTTCTGTTTTTGTTTTGTCGAGCACTTTACAGTTGCCATGTGCTTGGAATCCGCGTGTGTGTGGCCCCGCCCCCTTGTTATCCTATCAACGTCTCATTATTGATTTCCCCGATTCACCTGGTTCCCCTTAACTTTCCCTCTCCCCAACTGGTGTCTCATTTTCCTTTCTGATTGCTTCCCCTTTTATTCCCTGTGTTTTTCGTTGTTCTTTGTCAGTCCGTTAGAGTTATCTCGTGGAAATCTCTGGCCTCTTGTCCAGTTCTCTAGAAGTCTTGTCTTGTTATATCTAGATTGTGATTATCTTGTCTTGTCCAGGCTCCAGTGCTGTACTCATCTGTCCTGTTCTTCCTGTCCTTGTTTTGGCAACCATCGCTTCTGACTTCAAGCTGTGGTCATTCCTCACAGAGATTATTTGAGGCGAGTCAACCAGTTCTCTTCCGGGGAGCCTCTCGAAGGCCTTTCACCAAGGGATTCGTACAGTTCGACTGTGTGAGCTACGCACTGGGATTAATAGACTGTCACCTCCTAACAGACTCTTGTTTGCACTCGCTACCATTCGGTATGGATTACCATAGTGGTGTTAGGAACACTGGCTTCTGGCTCCCCCGAGTTTGACTCACAACAGACGGAACCTCCGGTCAACTCTCTAGCCCGGTTGGGCTTGTTGTGGACTCTCTTGCCTCACTCACCTCCCGCGGACTGACCACTAAGATGGAGTCAGCGGGGCCAGATCACCTACGCTCAGCCCTCGCACAACAGGGCGCCTTGCTCGGGCAGCAGTCCACCCGCTTAAATGCCACCGCCCATGAGGTTGGGACACTCAATGCCCAGATGTCCGAACTTGTTATTCGTATGGAGGAGTTGCAGCGGGATTCCACTGCTCATCCCACAACGTCCGAACCCCATGCCAACAACCCGCCTGTCTACAGTGGCGACCCAAATTCTTGTCGAACCTTCTTGTCGCAGTGCGCTCTTGTCTTTGCTCTCCAACCACGCCGCTATGCCGATGAGGGATCCAAAGTAGCGTATGTTACAACTCTCCTCTCCGGGGCTGCCCGAGACTGGGCTGTGGCCGTATGGGAGGCCAAGGCTGCTTTCTGTTCCTGGTTCGAAGACTTCCGTATGGAGATGATCCACCTCTTTGACCGAACAGCCCAAGGCGATGAGGCTGCTGCTGAACTGGCACGTCTGACGCAGAAGGGACGCTCTGTCACAGACTATGCCATCCGACTCAAGACTCTTGCGGCTGCGTGCGACTGGAACGAGAGCGCGCTACGCGCCCGCTTCCTGGACGGTTAGATCATACTGTCGCCGATGAGCTGGCTCCTCTGGATTTACCTGCAGGTCTGGACGCACTGATAAGTCTCTCTGTGTGAATTGAAAGTCGACTGTCTCGTCGTCGCCAGCGCAACCCAGTCAACCAACCTTGGCGCCCATTGCCCGCTAGGCGTTCTCAAGCCTTACCCACTCCTGCTCTGCTGGGAATCCCATCTTCCGATGCTGAACCCATGCAGCTGGGCCGTCTACGCCTTTCCCCATCACAGAAGCAACAACGTCTGGTTCAGGGGCTTTGTTTGTATTGTGGCAAGGCTGGCCATTTTGCCTTGCAATGCCCTTTAAAAGCCGAGGCCCTCCAGTAGCCCGGAGAGTCCTGGTGGGCGCCATCTCTTCCCAACCTCTCCCTCGAATCGGACCCTTCTCCCTTTTCGCCTCCAGTTCCAGGGGGTCGTTCACTCTGGGTTTGCCCTCCTTGACTCTGGAGCGGAGGGCAACTTCATTAGCACCGCCGCTGCTAAGGAATGGGGGATTCCGACCATNTCTTTGGAGCAGTGTGAAGTCCCTTCATGCTTCAAACGCTCCACCATCATCCCTGTACAGAAGAAACCCAAAATATCTGGACTTAATGACTACAGGCCTGTTGCTTTAACATCTGTGGTCATGAAGTCATTTGAGAGACTTGTACTGGCCCACCTGAAGGACATCACCAGACCACTTCTTGATCCCCTCCAGTTTGCTTACCGAGCAAACAGGTCTGTGGACGATGCAGTAAACATGGGACTGCATTACATCCTACAACACCTAGACAGACCAGGGACTTACGTCAGGATCCTGTTTGTAGACTTCAGCTCGGCCTTCAACACCATAATCCCAGACCTCCTCCTGCCCAAGCTTACCCAGCTCTCTGTGCCAACCTCTACCTGTCAGTGGATTATTAACTTCCTGTCGAACAGGCAGCAGCTAGTGAGGTTGGGAAAATTTAAATCCAGCACATGTACCATCAGCACCGGAGCTCCTCAAGGATGTGTTCTTTCTCCACTGCTATATTCACTCTACACAAACGAATGCACCTCTACAGACCCTTCTGTCAAACTCCTGAAGTTTGCAGATGACACCACAGTCATTGGCCTTATTCAAGACGGTGATGAATCTGCCTACAGAAAGGAGGTTGCTCAGCTGGCTGCCTGGTGTAGTCAAAACAACCTAGAGCTGAATGCATTCAAGACAGTGGAGATGATAGTGGATTTCAGAAGGAACCCTCCATCACTTCCTCCCCTCACCATCCTGGACAGCACTGTGGATACTGTGGAGTCATTCAGGTTCCTGGGCTCCACCATCTCTCAGGACCTGAAGTGGGAGTCCCACATAGACTCCATTGTAAAGAAGGCCCAGCAGAGGTTATACTTCCTCCGTCAATTGAGGAAGTTCAACCTACCACAGGAGCTACTGACCCAGTTCTACTCAGTGGTCATCGAATCTGTTCTGTGCACTTCAATTACTGTTTGGTATGGCTCGGCCACCAAATCAGACCTACGAAGACTACAACGGACAGTTCGTAGTGCTGAGAAAATTATTGGTGCTCCTCTGCCCACACTTCAGGACCTGTACGATTCCAGAGTGAAAAACAGGGCAAGAAAAATCATCATTGACTCCACACACCCAGCACACAAACTCTTTGATCTGCTGCCCTCTGGCCGGCGCTTTAGAGCACCAAACACCAGGACTTCCAGACACAGAAGCAGCTTCTTCCCCCAGGCAATCTCCCTCCTAAACAGATAACTGCTCCTTAAGAGCAATATTCCACTTCCACTACTCCTATAGTGTGCACTACTGTGCCTTATTATATCTACATCTTATGTATACATGTATATAACACTACCTCTACTTACTAAATTATCCATTTGCACAAGTGTACATACAATCTGTTAATATGTTTATTCTACTATATACTACCCGGTACAATGTCTCTTATATGTTATTATCCCCCATTTTCTGTAAAATAGTCTTTATTTTATATATGCACAATTTAGAATCTTTTAGACTGTAAATCGTATTATATTGTATTGTCATTGTGTTAAATGTCTGTACTAGAAGCTTCCAACACCAAAGAAAATTCCTTGTGTGTGCAAGCACACTTGGCAATAAAGCTCTTCTGATTCTGATTCTGATTCTGATCCTCACGTGGATTGGAAAACCAACTCACTATTAGCCTGGAGCCAATCGTGTCATGTGTCTTGTCTTGGTCTTGCCTCGTCTCCTGTCTCTGTGTCTTGTAATCTGCAGGTGCAGCCCGCTGATCTCTCTGGCGTTCCGGTGGAATACCACGATCTCTGTACGGTGTTCAGCAAATCCCGAGCCTCCTCTCTTCCTCCTCATCGCCCCTACGACTGCGCCATTGACCTTCTCCCAGGCACTTCTCCACCCAAGGGTCGACTCTTTTCCCTATCTATGCCTGAGAGAGAGGCCATGAACAAGTATATTCAGGATTCCCTTCTGGCAGGGCTCATCCGTCACTCGTCTTCCCCTGTGAGCGCGGGATTCTTCTTTGTCAAGAAGAAGGACGGCTCCCTTCGGCCCTGTATTGATTATCGAGGTTTGAATGACATTACTGTTAAGAATAGGTACCCCCTACCTCTCATGTATTCTGCCTTTGAACTTTTACAGGGAGCCCGGGTCTTCACTAAGTGAGACCTCCGCAATGCTTACCATCTCGTCCACATCCGGGAGGGTGATGAGTGGAAGACGGCCTTCAATACACCTATGGGACATTACGAGTATTTGGTTGTTCCTTTTGGTTTGACCAATGCTCCTGCCGTCTTCCAGGACCTCGTCAATAGCGTTCTGGGAGACATGATTAACAAATTTGTCTTTGTGTACCTGGACGACATTCTAATATTTTTCCCCTCTCTCCAGGCCCACACCCAGCATGTTAGACGGGTTCTCCAATGCCTACTTGAGAATCAACTATTCGTTAAGGCGGAGAAGTGCGAATTCCATGCCGAGTCTGTCACGTTCCTTGGTCACATTATCTCCTCTGATGGTATTGTAGCGGATCCGGCCAAGATAAGAGCTGTTGTCGAATGGCCTGTCCCCGACTCTCGTAAGGGTCTCCAACGCTTCCTGGGTTTCGCCAACTTCTACCGGCGGTTCATCAGGAACTTTGGCCTCATTGCAGCTCCCCTTACGGCATTGACCTCCACCAAGGTGCCGTTCGGGTGGAATCATGACGCTCAGGTTGCCTTTGATTCATTAAAGTCCCGGTTTGTCTCTGCACCTGTTTTGTCTGTTCCAGATCCTGCCCACCAATTTATTGTCGAGGTCGATGCATCGGATGTCGGGGTTGGCGCAGTTCTGTCTCAGCGATCTCCTGCTGATGGGAGGGTGCACCCCTGCGCCTTCTACTCTCACCGTCTGAACCCTGCAGAACGTAATTACGACATCGGTAATCGAGAGCTGTTAGCGGTAAGACTGGCCTTGGGTGAGTGGCGTCATTGGTTGGAGGGAGCAGTGCAGCCCTTCTTGGTCTGGACGGACCACAAGAATCTTGAATACATCCGTTCAGCCAAGAGGTTGAGCTCACGCCAGGCCCGCTGGGCACTCTTCTTTGGTCGTTTTGACTTCACCCTCTCGTACCGGCCTGGTTCTAAGAACCTTAAGCCCGATGCCCTCTCACGTCTGTTCGAGGCCCCGGAGAGAGAACTTTCGGCCGAGACCATCCTCCCAGGGAGGGTGGTGGTCGGGGCCCTCTCCTGGGGTATCGAGCAGCGGGTTGTAGAGGCCGGTCGAGGGGTGCAAGTGCCGGCAGAGTGTCCAGGGGGTAGGTTGCCGGTGTCGGCTGCGCTGCGTCCCGAAGTCCTTCGATGGGGTCACTCCTCTAGGTTAGTCTGCCATCCAGGAACTCTGGGAACGTTGACTGCCATCCGTCAACGTTTCTGGTGGCCATCACTGGCTGCTGATGTCAAACAGTTTGTGTCGGCCTGCTCCACGTGCGCTCAATGCAAGCCACTCAACCGCCCTCCCGCTGGTCTGCTTCGTCCTTTACCCATCCCCACCCGTCCCTGGTCTCATATTGCCCTTGATTTTGTCACTGGGCTTCCTCCCTCCGAAGGTAACACAGTGGTTCTCACAGTGGTGGATCGCTTCTCCAAGGCGGTCCATTTCGTCCCTTTACCCAAACTTCCCTCTGCCCGGGAGACCGCCCAACTGATGGTAGACCACGTCTTCCGCCTCCATGGCTTGCCGGTCGACGTGGTCTCTGATAGGGGTCCTCAGTTTTCATCCCGGTTTTGGAAAGAGTTCTGTGGGCAGATCGGGGCCTCTGCGAGTCTGTCTTCAGGTTTTCATCCCCAGACCTACGGGCAATGCGAGCGGGCCAACCAGGATCTCAGTAGAATGCTCCGCCGTTTGACATCATCTAATCCCAGTTCTTGGTGCTCTCAGCTCTCGTGGGTAGAGTACGCCCACAACTCCCTTCAGTCCTCGGCATCAGGTATGTCCCCTTTCGAATGTTCCTTGGGATATAACCCTCCTCTGTTTCCATCACAGGAACCCGACGCTGCAGTCCTGTCTGCCCTGGCCTTCGTTCAGCGCTGCCGCCGCACCTGGAGAAAGGCCAGGGGGGTTCTGGCCCGAACCATGAGACGGACCAAGGCAGCGGCCTACCGTCACCTGTCCTCTCCGCCAGTCTATGTGTGTGGTCAGCGGGTATGGCTCTCCACCAAGGACCTGCCTCTCCGAGCACCTTCTCGCAAGCTGGCGCCCATGTTCATTGGTCCATACCGCATCACCAAGATGGTTAATCCTGTGGCTGTGCGGCTCAGACTCCCTCCCTCCCTTGGTCGGGTTCACCCTGTTTTTCATGTTTCCAGGGTCAAGCCTGTCGTTTCCTCTCCACTCCATCCTGCCAGCAATCATCCCAAACCCCCCCCCCTCATCTAGTGGATGGCTCTCCGGCTTACACAGTCAGGAGATTACTAGACGTTCGTCGCCGTGGCAGAGGCGTCCAGTACTTAGTGGACTGGGAAGGTTATCGCGCAGAGGAGCGAAGTTGGGTTCCGTCTCGGGATATTCTGGACCCGTCTCTGATTAAGGAGTTCTACCGACGTCGAGGTGAGCCCCCTCCTTGGATGCCTGGTGGCGCCGCTGGGGAGGGGGGTACTGTCAGGGCTCGGGTCTAGCACCTCTGGGTTTTGTCGGTCTTGTCTTCTGTTTTTGTTTTGTCGAGCACTTGACAGTTGCCATGTGCTTGGAATCCGCGTGAGGGTGGCCCCGCCCCCTTGTTATCCTATCTATGTCTCATTTTTGATTTCCCCGATTCACCTGGTTCCCCTTAACTTTCCCTCTCCCCAACTGGTGTCTCATTTTCCTTTCTGATTGCTTCCCCTTTTATTCCCTGTGTTTTTCGTTGTTCTCGTGGAAATCTCTGGCCTCTAGTCTAGTTCTCTAGAAGTCTTGTCTTGTTATATCTAGATTGTGATTATCTTGTCTTGTCCAGGCTCCAGTGCTGTACTCATCTGTCCTGTTCTTCCTGTCCTTGTTTTGGCAACCATCCCTTCTGACTTCAAGCTGTGGTCATTCCTCACAGAGATTATTCGAGGCGAGTCAACCAGTTCTCTTCCGGGGAGCCTCTCGAGGCCTTTTACCAAGGGATTCGTACAGTTCGACTGTGTGAGCTACGCACTGGGATTAATAGACTGTCACCTCCTAACGGACTCTTGTTTGCACTCGCTACCATTCGGTATGGATTACCATAATGGTGTTAAGAACACTGGCTTCTGGCTCCCCCGAGTTTGACTCACAACAGACGGAACCTCCGGTCAACTCTCTAGCCCGGTTGGGCTTGTTGTGGACTCTCTTGCCTCACTCACCTCCCGCTTGCTGCGGGCATTTTTTAGATTTTCTTTTTTTTGTTTTTATCCCCTTCTACAGTCATTTGGCCGAGCGCTCGAGCCTTTGTTCCCCTCTGGTTTTTTTCACTGTTATGGACTTTAATTAGTGTTGTGTTTTTGTGAGTGTGGGATTTTTTTCATTAAATCTGCTTACCCTGCGTTTGACTCCAGTGTCCTTCCTAACATCACCCATATTACATGTCATTTATTATGATTTTATTGGGCTGTATTGTTTTTAATCAGCATTTGTTTATTAATCTTGTTTAATTTTAAATGTTTAATAAAATAACTATTACGATATTCATGAATGGGTAGTATTCTATTTAATAAAAAACTTATTTTTACCATTATTATGTGAGGTAAAATAATTTAAAATCAAGAACGTTTTGAAATTCACAACATTTTAACATAACTTTTTCTCACAAATTTAAAGGCTGCTATTGGACTGTTGAAGGTAAACGTCATTTTATGCGACTATGGACTACTAGCTACGTTCTGCCTTAAGACCAAATGGTGCTATCGAATAACGTACAGAGTTAGTTACAAACTAGCTAGTAGTTACAAAGCTACTAAACTACTAAATGCTATTGTGTTGATGAATGTTAGCATTATTTCAACATAAACGAGTCATTTTTAATGACTTAACAGATTTGTTAATGTAACAGAGTATACACGACTTGTTGCCATCCACCTAAGCTATATAAAAAACAAATATTTTACCTCTATTCACCCGTTTCATACAACTACTATGCAAATCGCCATCTTTAGCACCTATCTGCATATTCAGCAGTTTTTGGAAAAAAGCTCCAAAATATACACAACGTAAAGAAAAAGTCGCATAATGTAAATAAGTTGTCACATAATAAGAATATATGAATAACGCCACTTTAACAAAACATGTCAGGGTTTACTTTTAATTATAAGGTGAAGAAATGTACCTGTGTGTGTAAAGTTTTCTTAAAAATGAGATGTAATCCTATGTGTAGTGAGAAAGAATGTGTCCTGTTTTGTTAGTCAAGGTAACATACAGTACTTTTTGGCATTAACATCTCCACAAATAAGTTAGTGTTTGTAGGAATATATCACATGCTGGATGTCCCTAGATACCCCTTTCAGTTCCCAAGTAAATGCCATAACGTGATGTGCGAAGACATAATTTGCAAGTCATAGATCCTCAGATCCAGCATGATTAGCAGTTTAGATGATGCTTTGTCAGTAAGAATCCTACTTAATTTCAGAGCCAAAGACTCTGTCTTTAATCTGTTTAGCTCAACTTAAATTGGTGGCGTTGACGCCTCTGTGCTTTAAAGCAGGGATTTCTTTGCGTCCCCACCGAATCCCTTTTCACATAACTTAATATGCCATCTTGCTCTCTCAGGGCCAATAATTGAATTCAGGCAGAGTTTAAATAGCTTAAAGGACAGGGAATACAGATGGGCATTGCTGTGATTAGCGCAAATTCCGGCCCATGGCCTCTGTGTTGGCTGCAGGATTAGGACATTACGAAGAGAATGACAGGGCTTTTTTAACACTTTATTCCCTCTCAATAACATTCTTTCACATATTAATACCACCCCTAGGTAGCTACTTTATCATGCAGAAGAACTTAATCCACTGGTGTTGAGTCTATCTCACTCTAGCTTTGATGCGGCCCCCACCCTCCGTGTTAACACTGCTGTTGGAAGCCCTGTGTAAGACAAAGCACCCGTGACAGAGACAATCAGAAGCTGCTCAGGCCCAAAAATGGGCTTCAGCCTTTGGAGAGCAGAGAAGAGCCATCGTTGAAATAACATTAAGCCAAAGAGAAAACATCAAAAGAGCAGAAGTAGGCGATATGGACTACTGAAGAAGAATCTGAGCTCACATTGTGCCCGAGAAATGTATCATTTTCAGTCTTTTCTTAAGGTGTTGATTTCAGTCAGAGGGTTAGGCCCTAGTGATCGTCTTGTATGCCCCTTTATTTAAGGAGCACCTCTGACCTCTGGCTAAAAGACCCTAGATACCGTGATGGGTGTAAGCTGGGGGGTGTCCGTCTGATGTGGGATTGCTGCTGTTGCCGGCATTTAGCTTGCCCGTGAGCAGCTGTGGTGATCAGTTTCTCAATCTGATTTGTAAAAATCTTCACCCTTTGAGAAATGATTAGAGTCAGAGCACCTATTAAAGAATTAGCAAACATTGAAGGAACTTATAATGGTAAATGATACTTAAAATTGGACATTTTTCGGTCTAAATATACACGTTGTATCATAAACATTGTCAGATTCATAACTGCCTAATTTTATATTGACCCATGCGTACAACTCAAGACGAAAAATTATTTGCATCTGACTGTGACAAAAAAAGTGATCTCTTAATTTTGCTGTTATGAACTAAGTCACCTGTTTAAACTTAAGCTGTCCATTTGATTGTCAGAACTGGCATGAGCTTTGAAGGGTTTTGATCCCGCTACCAATAACAGATGGTTGGTGTGACTGGACCCAGGCTGGGAATCGCTACCCAAACTCCCACCAAAGGGTTGAGGAGCTAAATCCTCTGTTGCTGGCCCAAAGAAGACCATAAGCTTGAGCAGAGCAAAAGAAAGGGTCTGCTACTGGTGCTAATTACCCAGAAACCACACAGAAAGTTGCCCACTGTCACCCACTGAAGAGGTTCATATCCCTTCCTCCACAGATAAAAGGCGTAGTATGAAAACATTTCGTGAGGGACAAAGGGGGGAAGATTAACATAATCTTTGGGTTTGTATCCCCTGTAAGCTGTCCGTGTGTGAGCCTCTGCCTCTCCTTGCTTTCTCCTCTCTCGCACTCATTTCTTTTCTTTTGCTCTCCTCGTTTCTCACCTCCTAAGTCTGTATTTTAAGGAATAGTCATGATGGTAAAGGGCTTTGTCATTTAAGCATGACAGTTGTGTTTTTCCCGCCTCTTTGTGATCCTCTCTGTAAACGGGAGGCTGATGTTTTTCAGGTTATCTCACTGTTAATCTAGTGAAAGTGCACACACCCCTATTGCATAAACAGTTGCCTTATAACATAACCTCATCATAACATTGATGTCAGTAGGTTAGGGCTAGATGTAGACTACTACAATGACTAGTCATTTCCGGGAGCAGATATCTTAATGCTCCAACATATAATGCTGTTATATAATTGTGTGCTTCTAATTTAATATCACCACTTTGGGCAGGACCCTTTTCTATTCTAACGTGATAATGCCCTATGCACAAATCAAGGTTCAAAAAGAAGTGAAGGATTCAGTCAAGTGTGAAAGAACTTGACTGGTCTGCAAAGCCCAGACCTGAACCCAGTTGAACACCTTTGGTATGACTTGGAGGCTTTGAGCCAAACACACATAGTCATTATGGAACAGAAACAGAAAAAGTCCCAACTTTTGTCTTTATAATGTACAGTATACTATCATCATTATTCTGAATATGAAATCAACTTTGACTTGGGTGGAATGGGACAATAGGCACACATAACTCTTCAAAAACTCTGTCTTTGGGTTTTAGTTTTTCTTTCTTTTCTGCTTTCCTTTTTCTTAAAAGAACATCATTGTGCCAATTCAGCCTACAAGGTTGGCATTGCTCTCTCACTTTTACTTCCTCCTTTTCTCTCGTTCTCCTTTGCAAGAATAAGGAGTATGACAGCAGACAGTTGGCTGCTTTCTGGTAAATGCTGCTTTTACCCTACATATTTTTGTCAGAGATCAATCTGGGAGATTCGTCCTCATCAGCCCGCCAGCACTACACATATCATGTTTGTCTGGGTGGAGGCTGGTTGGGTAAAGAGGGAGGGGTGGTGAAAAGAGACAGCACGAGTGAAAATTGTTTCAATTAGTACAAGTGATGGGTGATGCAAGGAACTTCTCGTTTCTAGAACAATGGTTCCTGCAAGAGATTCTGGCGTTCATTATCTCGAGATCTGTGATCCTCTAAACCCTGACTCACGCACGCAGAGGAATGAGCGTGCCTTGATGGAGGAAAGCCGCAAATGCCTTTGCTTTTTAGCACACACAAGGGCCCCTCTTTGCGCTCTCTTTTCCTTTATTTCTTGCTCTCTCACTTCGAGCAGGAGGTATCTGAGAATGACACAAGTCTTGCTGGTTTTAGTGGATTTTGATATTTCAGACTCTTTCAGATAGTTTTCCATCAGAAGCAGTGTTTTTCTTGCGTTGTGTTTTTAAGATTTCCATATTTCCCTGATGTCAGAATGAACTATGTGACTATGGAGAATTTCTGTGTTTGTCTGAAGCTCACAGTAACAGCTCGTCTCATTGTGGTGTCTCTACCCACAGCACTTTCACTTTAATGATAATGGCACCATTTTTCCAACCGTCAAATATCACATTTTGCTTCCTTTGATGTGTTTGAAACCATTTTGTAATAAAAATGTACTTTAGATGAAAGGGAAAGGCATTTTGCAATAGATAACTTGTTCTGTCCTGTGATGTTTTGAAGAGTGTGGTTAAATATCAATCCATAGGATATGGATTCTTTTTTATTCATTGTTATTTTTCTTATGGTGGTTATTACTCTCTAGTCGTTTTCCCAAAAAAGTTTTATACATAAAAAGAAATAGTAAGTACTTTAAACAAATATAACTACATGTGTACACTCACATAAAATTAAGGTCACATTTACATTGAGTGAGAAGGCCTCTCTTGAGTACTGAAATGATGAGAATGCATGACTTGACATTTATGTGCAGTCCAAACAGATTAGTAATAAATAAACATTACAAAACAAATATAAATAAAACAAGCAATCCAAACAAGAAACACATTGCTATAGAGTTTATGTGCAGTCCAAACAGATTAGTAATAAATAAACATATGTATGCACTAGAATTACAGAACGTGTGTAAATACACATTCTTTAAGACAAACTTCTTGTTGTTGTTCCGGCACCGGATGGATCCATCATGGTGGCTGCTGTACTTTGAACCGCACTTGCAGTACTTGGCTGCTTTAAAAATATCCAAAGATACTGTCCTGTGATTCCATCTAACCGGATAATCATTAAATTAGCTCCTTGTTCCAAAAAAAACATGCTTAATTAAAACAGTCAGCACAAGGGTAAACAGCCACTTTTTTGGGTGAACTATTTATTGAAGTTAGGTTTACCCCCTAAAGCTCAATGCTTTTTGTTTTACTTGAAAGTTTGAATATCCTAAAAAACGACAGGAAACCACATTTACACAAACAAAGCAACAGGCACACAAGAGGTGATAGTTGACAGTGTCATTTTGCCTTTGAATAGATCAAGTTTTATGCACAGTAGATCAGCAAGAACTGTTAATGTGTGACAGTTCATAGGAGCAAAAGGCTATTAAGTGTCTAACTAAACATTTTTTATCTGAATCCTTGTGTTCAGGTTCATTTGCAACAGCTGTACTTGCAGCGAAAGCGAAACGGAGGCGTGTTGAATATTTCATCTGAGACATGGAGGAGAGGATTTTTTGACAACAAACAGCACTTACAGTTGTGTAAGTGAGAGATTCTGTGGCAGAATCTTGTTCATTGGACCAGACTAGACACTGAGAAAATGTTGTCCTTCAGACAGCTGCCATCGATTCAGCACTCCTCCCGTGAGGAATTTACTGTGTAAAAGTAGCATGTTACCAACTATTACTCTAGCAGATACCAGCGTTAAAATTGCATCACTGTCAATACCAATGCAATGCTCCAAACATATAGAAAATGTGTTTAAAATAGCATCTTATGGTCTTACCGAATGGTTATCAAACTAATGTTTGAATAAATGTTAATTGTTTCTAGGGAAACGTAGCTGCCCATAGCTCTGGATTTTAGTAGGTCTCCTATTGCTCATTTCAGCACAGACACGCTGCAGGCACAGAAGAGATAATTAGTTTCATTGGCTAAATTAGTCATCGGAGGATGGTTGCGTTATAGCCACACTGAACCACAGATCTGACTAAAAAAAGATGGACTTCGTATTCAAGAAAGTGATATCTTTAAAATTGGAAACGGAGGAGCCGTGTTTTTGGAATGAATGATAGTTGCTGCATAGAGTGTACACACACCTTATGAATTTTTCATACCTCACAAACAGTAATGGAAGCGAGCAGAAGGTTCGGAGATTGCAACCCATCTGAACTGATTTGGCTCATAATTCATAATTGAGCAGCTAACGCATAGAAAACAGTATTTCATCACACTGCATTGTGGTGACAAAGCTGTTTGTGAGCAACGGGCGACTTTCATTGTGTCCTCATGGATGGTTGTTTGGGAGTTTTAACTGATTCTGTGACAGAATTAATTTAACAGATTTAGTTTGCAGCCAGAGGCACCCTGGGAAATGCTGTCCTAAGATGTCTGACTTCGGTTTTGCAAGACTGAGGTGTTCTTTGGTCCTTTTTATTAGTCATCGTACTACACGATACACAGTAAAACTTATATCCATCCATTCTCCGAACCCACTTATCTTTCAAGTCAAATGATGAATCCAATATACAAACTATGAAGCCCTTTACCTAGAGCTAATCATCCTATACATGCTAGGTTGCTTCTACCTTGTGTGGCATCATATACACAGATAACATGCAGGCCACAAGGAAGCATTGGGCTGTGAGGTTATTGCTTGCCCACTAAGTCCAATGTGACCAGATGGGGTGTTTTGTTTGATAGGCCTCCCTCGCTTTGTCACACACAATGACAACTTTTCCCCTCTCCCCCCCCCCCCCCCCCCCCCCCCCCCCCCCCACTTCCTGATGCCTGCCTTCATTGTTTGGCTGTTAAGGAGATTGGGTTGGCATTTACTGCATCTGTGGCAATGTCAGTTTGCGTATATGTGTGTTTGTCAGGCGGGCGGGAGAGGCCCCTACTCTGCTTCTCTCGGCTCTGGCCCGCTCACCCATATGGACGGCCTGATCAAAGGCAGCTGAAGCAGGCTGCAGCACAGGCACACTGACAGGAGAGCGAGAGAGAGCTGCATAATTGACACGGCCCCTCAAAACCCCGAGCCTCACAGCGCGCCAGGGTCTGAACACAGCACATAGCAGAAGAACACCGGCTAAACAAGCTCCTCAATATTCGCTCTTATAGGACTCATTACGTATCATGCACACAACAGCAAGCCATTACTAAAAGTGTACCATGCGATGCTCTAATGGATTGTTATTGCATGACATAAATGAGAAATCTAAACTCTGACATTAAGCATTTGCTCGTGGTACATGGCTGACAAACAAGCCCTTTAAAATGCATGTTTCAGTGTGGCGTGACACCCTGCACTTTCTCCTGCTGAATGGTGTCTATTTTGGCTCGAGACCGGTGGTGGTTGCACATCACTGGCTGTCTGTTCTTAGAGGAGAAATGTCAGAAACCTTAGATGGCAGCCATTCCAGCTCCTGCCTGCCACCCCGTCACATGCTTCCTGTAAGGGGGAGGTTTGCCAACTTGCCCCACATTAATCAGGGCCCTTTCGCACCATTAGCCAGTCAATCATTTTTTGGTCCTGAGCCAGACTGCTAGCCCATGCAGCGTGTTAGCCCAGCATCTGATTGGCCAGTTTCCCTCACATCCAGGGATGTGCCAAGTGAAAAATATGGTCATCCCTAACTGTTATGTATTTAAGAAGATGTGCTGTGTCACTTGACTGCACAAACAACCACAAATACAAACAACAATTACGACATGGGATCTCGTTGTTTGTAACCACGTTTTTGTAGTTACTCTTCTGTATTTCATTCCAAATACTCAACCACTAAATACACCAGTGATGTGAAGTGTTTTGAAATGGGATGAAGTTGTTTTACACAGAGCTGCCCCACCAAGATAGTGTAACTAGCCTTTTGTATGTGAGATAACGACTGGTAGGGGGCCGGCATGCTCAGGAGGGGTGGTGGGAGGGGAGGGACCAAGCTCCTCACTACAAAGTGAGAGCCCAGGATCCAGGCTTAAGGGACCTTCATCATTAGTTAATGACTTTGGAGATTAGTATTATAACACAGAGATTACAGAGAAGACGAGAGTTGTTCTCTGGTAATTACACACTGAAGCGCAAATGTTCCTCTTTATGCTGCATCTCATATAAGGATTAATTGAAGACCGCCTCACTGTAATAACATTATTTTTACAAAATCACATTTGAGTAGAATGGACATTCTGTTACCACACACAGGTTCAAGTTAAACAAATTAAAGGTGATGTTCTTTGGCTGTTTTCGAAGCTTTGATTTTGTTTTTTGGGAGTTTAACAATGGATGTTCATGTTTCTAGTTTCAAAAAACGCTTTATATTTCACATATTTCAAGTCTATTGTTCACCGCTGTCCCTCTTCTCACAAAACGATCAGATTTTTGCGGTTTCTATAAAATCCCATCTTTCGAAACGCTCTAATTGGTAAACGCTGACCCAGTCTGTTGTGATTGGTTTACCCGCTTAGAGCGTGTGTCTTAAGATGTCCCACCCATACCATATCAGTGAGCATCCGCTTCTCAGGCTATTGTGATTGGTCGGTCCCCCTCTCAGTGCACGTGTATTCATAAGCGTTGGCTCTTAGCAATAAACAGTAACAATGGCGTCAACTTCACTTCATCAGGTAAAAACATGCGGATCGATTGAAGTGTAACGGAGGTCTGCTAGTGTATGTGCAAACATCAATCTTTGTTAGAGATCACAATTTTTTTCCTACTATGGCGAGAGAAATGACACCGGACCGATTGGGTCAGACTGGTTATATTAATTAACACTAATAACAGAAGCGTTAGTTTTGCCTTTTTATATTGGACCTACGTTGCATAATAAAACAAGCAGATTGACCAGGAGACATTTTCAAGCAGGACTTCAAAGGATGTTTCATAGAAGTGTTTTAGAGGTATGCGCACAAAAGCACAATATCAGTGTATTAAACAGAACAGCTTTCACAACCGATGTTAAAGTCATGGAAGCTGTTATTTGACCGTTGGTTATCTTAGAATGTGTGTAGCTGAATTCTTATTACCAGCTGTAGGACTGTGATGAAAGTGAAAGTAATTAAGCGCGCAGCTCAGTCAAATGTTTACAATCTCTGATAACCAAACACTACTCCAGCAGCTCTTCCTCTTCTCTAAGGAAGGCCTCACCCCTTTTTTGCGTATTCTTGTAGGCGGAGGTTATTCAAAAACTAGAAATAGTGACATCACGAACCCGGGAAGGAAAGGGCTGTAGTCCAGATCCAGCCGTTCTCTGTAGTCCTTGAAAAGCGAATTCTTTTAAAGACAATATCTCGCTTGGCATTGAACTTTGAGCTTTATCATTTAGCAGATATTATTTATGCTCTAACAGCAACATTACACACTAACTAAAGTTTGAAATTTAGAAATTTAGGGGCACCTTTAATATGAACAGCATGTTTTCATAAAGGTCCAGTGTGTCATTTTTTCGGAGGATCTATGCAATATAATAAACGTAACTATGTCTTCAGAGGTGTAAAAAGACCTTACATGCCGACACATTATGTTTTTATTACCTTTGAATGAGCTATTTCTATCGACATACACTGCACTTAATGTCATGCACTGGACCTTTAAATTGTCTCATCCTATAAACTTTTCTAAAAGTGTGGCCAGACCTAAGTCCCAATAAGCCAAATAGCTCTTGTATTTACATAGCATTTACATAGCACACTATGCCATACCTCTGCCATCTTAAATGAATGTTTCTGTAAAAGTTTTATTGTACAATTATTAGCCTGTTTAACGGTAACTCTTCTTTTTTGATGTTAATGTCAATGTCAGCTATTAATTACTTCACGTTTAAATGTCACACACATTTATTCAAAGCAACTCGAAATACATTCAGGGTATATATTTAATCAGCTTGTGTGTTCCCTGGGACTCGAACACATGATGTTGTTGTTGCTAGCTCCACGCTATACCTTTTCAGCTTTGTCGTTTGCAGATGAAGTTCTGATCCAGTTCACCTTCCAACAGTTGAGAAAATATAAATATTTTGAAAGCACATACAGGCCTACAGCAGCTTTAATGTTCAGCCCTAACGCCTATTTATCATTACCTTAGCAAGCAACATTTGTATTTACCACCAGACCTGGGTGGTTAGGAGCAATCAAAAGCCCAACATCACAGGGGAACGCAAGGGGAAACTGAGATGGAAAAGTGAAAGAGGTGGATTGGGAGGGAGTAAGAGAAGGTTCAGGTTGATATGTCAAGAAAAACTGGGGTGAAGTGCTGACACGTCGACGTCTTAGCTGATAACACTTAAATCATTTTTCCTCCAAAACTTCAGTCACCGGGCTTCAAAGAGATATAGCCATAATACAAATTTTTGGAGTAAGTAGTGGTGTTTGAAGTTATTTTATGGGATTTTGCTGTAAGGCCCAGAATTGATTTGCAGAGGGGATAAAAGGAAGATACTTTATCTTTGGAGCTTTGTCGGAAAAAGCTTAGCATCCATTGGTGGTTCCGCCAATATGCCTGCAGGGCAGGAGGGTGGGGGGGTGGGTGTTGGTTAGCTGGCATTGACATTATATACCAGAATGGATTGTGCTGAGTGTACACCTCCCGCTGCTTATGAGCTGCTCTTTCATAATCTTTCATGAACCATACAATGTTTTATTTAATGTACTGGGTCAGAGAAAAAACTTGAGAAAAAACATATTAATAATGAAAGATGTGGGGCTTGGGAGGGAGAAGGCAAAAGAGGAGTGAGAAAACTTGGTTTGAGGCTCCTCTCTGCAAACAGGTCAGGGGGACCTTTTGAAGTGTGTAGCTCCTGTGCAGTCAATAGTTTAAAAACTTGTGTTATGTCTGAATGTGAGGCTAGCTCTGAGCTTCTTTGACTCTCCCTACCTGACAAATGCCAAACATCTCATCTGTACTGTCCAGTGGCTCTCCACTGCGGTAGAAAGGGCTACTCGCACTGAAGAACGAGTAGATTCTCTTCAGGCTTTACAGTTTAAACACACTGGACAGAATCCAACCTCAGAAATCCTCAAGTGTAAACACACAAGGGTTTTTTCTCTTTCTTTCCCAAAGCACCTCCCACAAAATCAACAAATTTCATGACATTCTGAGATTCGCATCGCTCAGACACTGCTTTTCTTGTGATCTTGACCCGCTGATCTATTTGTACAAACAGAAACAAGCTCGGGCTGTGTGGGCATAATGCGCTCTATCCCCCTGTGTCTGCACATTTGCAGGCTGTTAAGTAGGGCAGAGGCAGCTGCAAGGTTCTTAATTGCTTAATTGCACTCATTATTTGAACTGAGGATGAGCTCACCTCGTGCCGTTAATTGAAAAGGTACCGCAGTGCAGTCCTTGCTGAACGGCACAATCCCTCGAGGAACGCAGTGGCTCTGATGTTGGGGTAGCGTGTGACGTTCTATCTTTATTCTCTTTTTCTCGCTCCCTCTCCAACACTCAATCACATATGCTGTATATGTGGTATCTGAATTCACAGTGATTCTTCAGGACATTGCAGGCCTATCAGATGAAAGAAGCACATCTTAGAAGCTCCAAACCCTCAGAGGAAGGTCCAGGGGCCATGTAACTTATTTATGACTGTTGTGACGACGTGCTCCCCCTATCTGGCCTTACAGTAACACGCATGCACATGCTCAAATGCACACATACACACTGCATTTCTCTGACTTTCACATGGCGTGGCCTACTCGCTCTGTTTAAAAAATAAACAGGAGACTGGTGTCTGTGCTAATAATTCATGGCTGGGGACAGTGAGAGGTGTTTATGTGGGGAAATGAGATGCGCTTAACACTTGCTCCTCTGTGGAAATGGCACCCCACCTGGACAGATGTAGTCATTGCAAGCTTTAGTCATGGATATACTTTATTGTTGGATTTTTCACAACTAGCTATATAGTTTGCTGTATAATTCTAAAGGGCTGGGGATGTGGGTTAAGTTTTTGTTTGTTTGTTTGCTTCTTTTATGATAACCAGTTATAACTGCACCCATCTGAGGAAATCAAATGTGCAATTTGTTTATACAGTAATACTATGTTACCATTTAGCAAACTATACTTAGCAAACTACTTCTGAGATTTAAGTGTTTAAATCTGTGCCATTTTTGCACTTTATTAACTCATTAAATCTAGTGCAAAATCAGTGAGCTGCTGTGTACTACAAGTACTGATGTAATGTACTTTTCAACCACCCCCCCCGCTCCCCAAAAAAGTTTGGAGTTAAAATGGAAGAGAAGGGATTGTCAGGCCACTATGGCAACATGACAAAAAATGTCAACATGACACATATGGCAACTGGCCAGACTTCTGTGAAGATATATGAGTGTACAAATATGTTACAAATATGAGTGTAATATATGACAAGTACTTTTGTGCACTTATCAACCTAGGATGCAAATAAGCCAATGTGCTATAGCAAGCAGCCTAACCATATGAAAAATGTGTTTCAGCTAAAAATGTGAAAAACTGTATTTCGAAACGTTTGTGTTTCGTTTGAAACTATGCTGTGTATAGTAAATTTTATGTTATTCACCAAAACACTTTTTAACTTTGTTTAATATAGACTTTTGGCTTGGGCTTCTTTTGTATAACAATAAGTTAAAGAACCTTGCTTCTGTGTTTGCAGGCACCTAACGTTGCATAAAATGATTGGTCCGTTTGCATCTCTGGGATCAGACTTCAAGCCATTTCTGTGTGACCTCATTTTAATCGAGCATGGCAAAATGCTATTTCCATATGCCTCTTTCAAATGTACTCATTTTTGCCTTTTGACAAAGCCTTTTTGTTTAAAAAATGTGTTACTAATGGCTTATGAATTAATAAGCAGTCAAACTGAATGGGGTTTAAGCAAGGTGATACAGCAATGGCTGGCATCTTTGTCATTTTATTCTCATTTCAGATATTTCTGGCCGAGTGCATTTCCATATTACAGAATGCCATTATCCGTTTATTCTATTTTCATTCTCATTTGGTACGAAGGCAAGGAGAAACAGTGGCCCTGAATATCCTGGTGTGATTTATGTTCCCAATCCCAGTCATTAATTTTCTATCATTGTGAAAATATGATTCATGTTTTGGGGGGCTGTCAGTATTACTTATTTAGATGTTCAGATGGGAAAAACCCAAGCCTTTTACTTAATGGAATATAAAGTTGCAAGGTCTCATTGCCACTGTAACATTAAACAACATCAGCTACACATGTGTTAATGTGTGCTCCCAAAGCACCTTAATTCAACTTGAAATTCCTAATGGAACTGACTATCAGTGATGGGCTGTCTGAGAGGTGTGTTTAAGGGGGGGGGTTAACACCTAAATTCACTTGTCGTTGTTGTCTGCGTGTGTCTGACAGCCTAACTGCTTGTGTGTCTGGGAGGTGTCGACCAAGCACAATGTTGGGAGATGCGTTTTCGGGACCTTGACCTTCTTTTTTCTAAATCTGAGATCTGTTTGGTTACTGACATTCTTCCAAATATCTTCCTTTAAACAGGTTTGGAACAATCTTAGGTGAGCGAATGATTACAGAATGACGGAGCTGAGAGAACCGCACAGTTCCGATGGAGCTGAGAGGGACTTTGCCATTTCAATATTTTTTACCTGAGAGAACCGCAAGTTTCCGATGGAGCTGAAAGAACTTTCCCAACGGAGCCGAAAGAACCGCGCTTTCCCAACGGAGATTTGTATTCCCATGAGAGCAAAAAGCAAGGTAAAGTATTATTACTAAGTTACTTTGTTTAAGCATTTTCCGTGAAAGACTGCTAGCAATATGTATTTCTGTAAGGTTTGCAACCACCATACTGCCCGTTTTAAAACTTGCCCATGCAAAAAGTCATAGAAACCTACCTAATTACAGATTTTCATGTGGCATAGAACATTGTTTTCTGCATTGAAGTCTCACATGTTCAGAAATCACACACCTGCTCTGTCACAGAAACCAAGCACTTTCAGTGTAGTGGTAAGCACAAATGCAGTGTTCAAGGATGTCATTATGTGGCTGATAATGTTTACCCAAAAATGAAACTTCTGTCATCATTTACTCACCCTCTTGTCAGTTCAAACCTGTATGACTTTGTTTCTTCCACAGAACATGAAAGAAGATATTTTGAAGAATGTTGGTAACCGGCACCCATTCATTGCATTGGTTTTGTGTTCATACAATAGAAGTAAATGGGTGCCGCTGCTTCAGAATATCTTCATTTGTGTTCTGCAGAAGAAAGAAAGTCATGCAGGTCTGAAAAAGAGGGTGAGTAAATGTATGAAACGTATGGATGCTTATTACTTATTTTCCTATTTTTCAATTATTTCCGAATTAATTTAAGATTTTTAGTGAGGATAAATCCAGAGGATGGAACAAAGTGCACCGCAAAGACTGGAGTGAGTCGAAAGACTGGCGAAATTGTGAAGAGAAGAAAAACAGCTATTAACACCAGGGTATCATCCTTCCTTCACCACCTCACGAAATTTGAGTGGAAGAACTTGGATTAGGTGAAACACTGTTCAATTCTCAATAGGATATGTACAGTATACAGATAGTTTTCAGTTTATTTGGGATTTATCAGTACAACTAATGCATAGGTTTTGCTAGATCTACCTAATAAACTGGCAATTTAATGCATAACATACTGTTATACCAACTCTCTCATAAGGCATAAAACGTCTCGGTTACGGATGTAACCTCGGTTCCCTGATGGAGGTAACGAGACGTTGTGTCGAACCAACAGTTGGGGTTCGTCCCTGAGAACCAATCGCTTCCGACTTCTTAGAAAAGGCCAATGAAAATTGGCGAATGAAATTTGCATGTCGGACTCTGCCCCCGGATATCCGGGTATAAAAGGGAGACGGCGTGCCTCATTCATTCACATTAGTTCTGAGGAGCCTGAGACCTCTCACGACTGCTGCAGTGGACAGCACGTGTTGTGGCAAGAAGGACACAACATCTCGTTCCCTCCATCAGGGAACCGAGGTTACATCCGTAACCGAGACTTTCCCTTTCTGTCGGTCTCTCGACGTTGTGTCGAACCGACAGATGGGGTTCCTATGGAAAACGCCGTAACACTGTGCCCTGTCACAATCTCTAGCGAAGCGACGGTGACTGGCCTGGGCGTGTCAGCCGTGAGCGCTACCGCGAAATTGTAACCTACCAGTGGGTAGGTAGGGGGTCCCAGAGCTTTCTTGAAAGGTGGGAAGGCCCCCACCTTCGGCCTCACAGGCGGCGGCCTTGTTTCTCTAATAGCGAGAAGCCGCCCGGAACCGTAAGGCCACTGGGTAAGCGCTACTTCCTCAAGTGGGGGATGCGCTACAGAGACCACTTCCTACCGCAGGGAGGAGTCTAGTGGAGATACCAACATGGTCTCACCGATAGGGGAGAGCTCATGGGAAGAAAGTGCGGATTGAAGGAGTTAACCGTGAGGTGGAGGTCCACCTAAGGAGGTCATGGGTTACCAAGGTGGGAACCAGCATGAGGATACATCAGACGGAACCGCCCTACTGGGGGGTTGCAACGTCTGGTAGCACTAGGTCCGGTTAGAGCTATGTTGCGAATAACTCCGGAGATACCCGGCCTAAGGGGCAGGGCTGCTCTGCCCAGCCCGCCCGCAGGAGGTGCTTGCTAGTGATGGATGGAGTGCCTGTTCTTCACCCAGTGGGGGAAGAAGGGGTACGCTGACCCCCTTAGGAGAAAGGGGGGAAGGTACTGTCATAGGCGTACACCCTACCGGCCGCCGGTCTTGCCTGATGCCTGCAAGACTCGAGCCGATACCGGTTTTACGCGGAGGCTGTAGGACCTCGCGAAGGGGATGGGTGTAGCCCAACCCGCAGCTCTGCAGATGTCTGCCAGAGAGGTGCCTCGAGCCAGTGCCCACGAGGAGGCTGTACTCCGTGTGGAGAGAGCTCTCACCTAGTGGGCGTAGGTGATCTTAGGACAGGTACGCCAAGTGACGGCGTCCATGATCCAGTGCACCAATCTCTGTTTGAGACAGCCCTCCCTGTTGATCTCCAAAACAGACAAAGAGCTGCTCAGAGCTTCTGCGGCTCTGCGTGCGGTCCAAGCAGAGGTGCAATGCGTGTACTGGACACAACACAGATGGGGTTGGGTCTTCCTCGCCGGTGGGGAGCGCCTGTAAGTTTACCACATGGTGTCTCAGGGGAGTGGTGGGAACTTTGGGCATGTAGCCGGGCCGGGGTCTCAAGATATCGTGAGAATGACCGGGCCCGAGTTCTAGGCAATCTGTGAACACGGAGAATGCTTGTAGGTCCGCTACCCTCTTGAGCGTCCTCCCGAGAGCCGTCTTCATCGAAAGTGAGAAAGAGCGGCATCTCCGAGGGGGCTCCAGGACCGCATTAAGGTCGTAAGTGGGTACGGAGCGTGGGTGAGGTGGTAGCCTTCCCGCGCCCCTTAGGAACCAAATGATCAGGTTGTGCTGTCCTAGAGACTACCATCAACTGGGTCGTGATGAGCGGCAACAGCGGCTACATACACGTTCAGTGTGGAAGGGGAGAGATTATTCTCGAGTCTCTGGGAGGACTGCAGCCACTTGATCAAGCAACTCCGCGGGTCTTCTCTTCGAGAACAGCACCAGGATGAGAAGAGGCACCACTATAGGCGTATAGTCGCCTAGTGGCCAGAGCCCTAGCCTGAGTAGTGGTCTTAACCACCGCAGGGGTTAGGCCACTCAGGATCTCCTCATTCCGTCCAGGGGCCAGACATGGAGGTTCCAGAGGTCTGGCCTGGGATGCCATAACGTGCCCTTCCCCTGGGAAAGCAGGTCCTTCGTCAGGGGAATCGGCCAGGAGGGAGCTGTCGTCAAGAGCATTAGCTCCGAGAACCAAGTCCGGTTGGGCAGTATGGCGCAACTAGTACACTTGATGCTCCTCTCCCTGACCTTGCACAGGTTCTGGGGGAAAGGTTCTGGCTCACTGGGGGAAAGACGTACTTCCGCTTGTCCCATGGCCAGCTGTGCGCTAGAGCATCCGTGCCGAGGCAGGGAGTACCTTAGCGGGAAATGGGTGGTGTCCAGGGAGGCCAAGGGGTCTACCTGAGCCCACCCGGACTGTACCCAATGAGCTGGCAGCGCGGGGGTGGAGTCGCCACTCTCCGCGAGGCGTCAACTGACGAGAGAGCACATCGGCTGTCTGGTTCAGGTCGCCTGGGATATGTGTGGCTCGCAGGGATCTGCTCACCTGCAGACTCCACAGGAGGAGGCGTTGGGCGAGTCGTGTTAGCTGCCATAAGCGAATGCCACCCTGGCGGTTAAAAACGCTACAGCAGTTGTGCTGTCCGACCGGACCAGCACGTGCTTGTTCTGCACGAGAGGTTGTAACCCCTTCAGTGCGGGTAGCACATCCAACAACTCTAGGCAATTTGATATGCCTGTGCAGGCAGGGGCCCGTCCATCGCCCCGACACTGCGTGCCCGTTGCACACGGCACCCCAACCCTGCGTCTCGACCTGCCCGAGAGGGACCCCCGTCCGTAGAAAGGTCATTGAAGACCAAGGGGTTAGGGTCCGTCGGCAGAAAAGCGTAATCACCATCCGCCTGCTGCCGGTGTGCCACGCTCTCCAGGGAACTCGACTCTGTAGCCAGTGTTGGAGCGGTCTCATGTGCATCAACCCGAGGGGTATCACCACCGTCGAGGATGCCATGTGCCCAGGAGCCTCTTCCCGCTGACTGCTTGAACCCAAGCAGTTCAACACTGACTGAGCACAGTCGCGTTGTAATGGAGACAGAGTTGAGTTCCATACCAAAAAAGAGGATGCTCCGCACAGAGGAGAGCTTGCTCTTTTTCGGTTGACCTGTGGTTTCGGTTGACCTGTGGTCCCAATCGATCTAGGTGCCGAAGCACTAGGTCCCTGTGTGTACATAACAGATCTCACGAGTGTGTCAAATGAGCCAGTCGTCGAGATAGTTTAGTACCCGCACACCTCTCTCCCTGAGGTGAGTGAGGGCGGCTTCCACGATCTTCGTGAAGACTCGTGGGGACAGGGACAGACCGAACGGGAGGACTCTGTTCTACAGTAAGCGTCCTTCAGGTCGATTGCCATGAATCCATCTAGACATCTGATAGATGCCAGGATGCGCTTCTGCGTGAGCATCCTGAACAGCAGCTTGAGTAGGTGCCTGTTCAGGGAACGCAGATCTAGCGACCCCCGCTCTTTTGGGGACGATGAAGTACGGGCTGTAAAACCCTTTGAACATCTCGGCTAGAGGGACGAGCACGATCGCTTCCTCACCAGAGGGGTGGCGACCTCGGCCCGAAGCACGGGGCATCCCTGCCTCTGCTGAGGTTAAGAGGATGCCCCGAAACTTGGGCGGGAGTCCGGGGAGTTGGATCGCGTAGCCGAGACGGACCGTATCCCGTAGTCACCGTGACGGTTTGGGAAGCTCTTGTCAGGCTCCCAGGGACCGACAAGGAGGCTAGGGGTACGTTCTGCTTCATCAACCTCCCGGGGGTGGTTCGATGGCTGGCAGTGCGGATCCCTCGCCATGGGGGGGACCCCCGGAGAGGAGATCTGCTCTGCAGTTTTACCTGCCTGGCGATGATGTCTGATGATTATCCTCGACATTGGGTCTTGCCGCAACGTCGAGTTGCCGAACACCGTCGTGTAGAGGGTGAGAGCGGCTGTGATAATACCCAGACGATGATGTGGCACAACGCACCGTCGATTGAGAGTGCTTAGGCTGCTGATTATCCTCGACATTGGGTCTCGCCATGACGCAATGTCGAGTTGCCGAACACCGTCGTGTAGAGGGTGAGAGTGGCTGTGATAAACGCCCAGAGAGGGAGAAAACATTTAGAATGGGCTGTTGGGACGGGGCAGGAACCGTCCCGGATCGACCACCAGCTATGGAATGGCTGGGGTCGGGCCCGAAGGTATTCTCGATCTCCCTGGGGTCTTCCCATGAGGGCCGATTTGGCTTTCACCGCGGCTGCTGACGGGGTGGTGGTCTCCTCTTCGATGTCTCGAAGAAGACCAGGGCTGCTGGGAAGCAGACGGTGCATGGGATCTCGGCGGCCAGAGGGCGGTCGAGTCGCGGCTGGGGAGGACATACTTGATATCCTCTGTCTGCTCCCTAACTGTTGAACTCGACAGTATCACCAAACAGCCCCCCCTTGCGAGATGGGTGCATCGAGAAAGCAGACTTTCTCAGTATTACTCACCTGTGCAAGGTTCAGCCAGAGGTGTGAACCATAAGTGTGGACATCGCCCGACCCAGGGCCCGCGCGATCACCTTGGTCGCCCGAGAGCGAGGTCGGTGAAGCCGCGGAGTTCCTGCATAAGTGCTGAGTCGGTCTTACCCTCGTGGAGCTCTCTCTGCGCATTGGCCTGCAGGAAGGCCATAGCGTGGAGAGAGGGGACAGCTTGGCCCGCAGCAGAGTAAGCTCTCGACACCTCAGATGCTGAAAAGCCTACGTGCTTTGGACGGGAGTCTAGGTCGAGCCCCTAGGCGACATCGACGTATCTTCTAGCTGCCCCACCATCAAGGGAAGAAAGGGTGATGGAACTAGTTGACGTGTACGCGCCGAAGGGGGCGTTCCAGGTCGTACTAGGTTCCTCATGCACTTCCGGGGGAACACGGCACTGGGGGCGAGTGCGGCTTGGAGCCGCTCTCAAGCCCGATGTACCGTGTATCCAGCCGCGAGCGTTGGGAGAGGCAGTGCGGTGCACCGCAACCCAATGCCGGCGGCCCGGGAAAGCATGGCTGACATTTCGACATCCGCTTCCTGATCTCGACCCCCCGAGGGAAGGAGCTTCAAGAAATCGTCGGCGTCTGATGCCAGTAAGTCACCCTCCGATGCTGCAACAGACATCTCATCATCACGTACCGTGTCCAATACGTGATTGAGGAATAAGACGGCAGACCGTCTCATGGGGAACGGTCAGACGAGCAAGACGAGGTGCGAACGGTCCGCGAGCCAGTGGCTGACGGATTAGCGCTCACAGTAATCCTCATATCACCCTCGAGGCTCGCCGTAGCGGGTGGCAGGGCCGTAGTCCTGCCGTCACGGAACGGGAAGCAGACGAGGTGGTGGCTGAGTCCCGTGGGAACACAGCCACCCGCGACGCAACATCTGAATCGTCAACCGCCCGCAGTGCGGGCAGGACGTATCCACAACATCTGCCCCAGCGTACTGGAAGCAGACATCGTGTCCGTCCCCCTCCTCGATGAGTGTGTTGCACCCACGAGAACAGCGGGACATGCCACGCTGGAGAAATTTGCTCTTTTAGAGAAAAAACTCGAACACTTCTGGAACCGCCGAGACGCCCAGGGGAAGTCGCTGCAGGAAGGGACAGTCCGCTGCACCACGTCGTAGAGCCGGCAGTCTTGTAGCGAAGTCTGTTGATCATGAGCGAAGGCTCCGAAGAACAAAAGGTGAATGAATGAGGCACGCCGTCTCCCTTTTATACCCGGATATCCGGGGGCGGAGTCCGGCATGCAAATTTCATTCGTCAATTTTCATTGGCCTTTTCTAAGATTGGTTCTCAGGGACAAACCCCATCTGTCGGTTGGACACAACGTCGAGAGACCGACAGAAAGGGAACCTTTTTTTTAAGTTTCATTTCTGCCAATAACCTCTGTCTATTCAATTATGATTTTTTTTCTTTTCCTACAGGACCTCATCGAACATGGAAGTTTACTCTGTGAACACAGCAGGCTTGAGCGTGAGATGTGATAGCTAGATATACTCTGAGAACAAGGTAAAGCAACGTGGTCATATTTGATGTACAGGGTTTGCCTGATAACACGGCATCAGAAAGAGACTTGTAACCTTCTGCAACCCACACCCCTCCTGCGTCCTTCTGCTCACCATCCATCCTTTATCTCCAAAGTCCCTTCCAAGGAAACAGACATTCATCGCTTAATAAAATGCTTTGTTTTACTTATGTAGCTGTTGGCTCCTGATTGCCCTTAAATTGAACTAGAGTACACCAACTTAGAATTGTCAT
Organism: Triplophysa rosa; assembly: GCF_024868665.1. Lineage (NCBI taxonomy): Eukaryota > Metazoa > Chordata > Actinopteri > Cypriniformes > Nemacheilidae > Triplophysa > Triplophysa rosa. The sequence goes on from NC_079896.1 coordinate 14,789,224, forward strand.
TAAACAAAATGCCACTTTGATTTTATACCGAAAATACAGTATGTTTACTGTTATATATATTTATTTTCTTCACATTTGTTGCTGTTAACAGCTGTTGATTAACTGCTGTTTGATGCAGTTAATGGTGAATTCAATTTAAAATCAGTTCTGTATGCAGTCCATAGACAATTCTGTACAATAATTTATTTCTTTACATTTCGTATTGTAAGTTAATGGTGAATTCCATTTAAAATCAGTTCTGTATTTTTTCTTTACATTTGATACAATGGTTTGAATGACAGAAGGGTTCATGCATCACTGCAAATAACATGAATTGTTTTAAACAGATTTTTGTGCACATTTCAATTTTCAAGTGCTTTAAGCATTTGTAATCTAACAGCTTTCCTGTGGCTCAGTGGTTAGAGCATAGCACTAGCAATGCCAAGGTTATGGGTTTGATCCCAGTGGATTGCACATGTAAGTCGCTTTGGATAAAAGTGTCTGCCACGTAAATGTAATGTTTTAAATAAAGAATACTTTTTCAATATTGTGCGTGGAGTTACATGTGTTGGATAGAAGTAACTTCTGCATAAATATTAAAATCTAATTTATATTTACTAAAAACATAAACCAATAAATATGATTACATTAGTGTACTGTTAATCTAGGGTTTTACAGTACCTGGACTGTATTATATAGTTATAGTAGTGTTTAATTACTGTAAAATTTAAATACAGTTATGGTACTACAAATCTTAATTACAGTAACTTACTGGCAACAGTGTTGCCAATAAGTTACTGTAAAAACCTTTTGAAATGTCTAACAGTGTAATTCTGGATCCCTGTGTCATCATATTCCTTTTATTGGCCATTCTCCCGGAAAAGCATGGCAAGGCGAAAGACAGAGCCCGCCCACGAGCCAACCGACGAGCGAGACCAGCTTACCATCAAGGTTATCTGCGCTGCGTCAAGATGGGCTACGCTGCCCGTTACTCTTGTGATAGTGAAGTTTAGGTGTGTCTGTTTGTTCACGCCATTTCAGTGATGAATGTTATATAAACGGTAAATATAACGCTGGATTTGGAGATCATTTGAAACTGATAGATGGGGCGGTCCCAGTGCTAAAAGATGCCGGACATGAACTGCACGCGGTAAGTCAAACTTAGTCATATGTCTGTGTTTTGTTGGCAATCGGCGTGTACGTGCATAATGCACAAAACACGAAGGGATTGATGTCATGATGTGTTGCTTGCTCGTGCTGTTGTTCCATCCCACTCTCCCCAGTAGTCCCACCTCTTGCAGCTCGTGTTTTTCCGGAAATAATCGTACAGCTGTATCTCTCTTTTATAAATTTGATCAAACTACTCTTCGAAGATACGACGTATGCAATACTACTGTATAGGCACTCAAGATTAATATGAGATTGGCAGAAACTGCCTATGATATGCGATCTTTAACCACTGCTGAATTTTTTATTATGATGTGTGTAGAATTAACACAATATTGATAATCGCGACTTTTAATATCGAGACACCCTTGTCACAAGTACCCTATCAAAAACACAAATTCCAGAAGGCTGTGTGATAGCAAAAGGTTGTTGTGTGTTTATTTGTTATATAATGTTCTTGTAATACAAAGCAACAGTTTGGTCAGATATATGCCTTTGGGATTCAAGTTGTGATCCTAAACATTCGTCAAATGATTAGTCCTCATCAAATAGCTCAGAGACTACACAAAGACTGATGACCATAGAGTGAGTCAGAGCATAATGTCTGGCGGGCCCCGAATGCAGATGACAGTGTCCCTTCTGCTTGAGTGCGTAAGAAAGTGCTGTTCTCTCTAAAGACAAACTTTCTCCTGTATTTTATCACTCACTTTTTAAAGAGGATAAAGCAATAGAATGGTGCATTGTTTTCACCTTTTCCACAGTTTATCTGCTGAGAACAAAATAAATGTAATTTATTAAGTTGTAAGTTGTTCTCGTCTAAGTGTCAAAAGTGAAGTTAACATTTGGTATAGGACATTGGTGCAGTGCTATTCTGCTGCTCTTTATGACAGCGTACAGTTGCCTAGCTGCCACTGCAGGGTTGTGGATGTTAAAAGGTTAATTAGACAAAAATGAAAGGGATAGCTCAAGCTAGCATAAGCTTTAGCACGATAGGCCCACCAGGCCCTTATGTAGAAGTATTTAATCTAATCCTTCACACATTAATACAGACCAGTGTACCTTCAAGTTAATATTAATCCGTTAATAAGTGCTCCTCCTTTCTGCTAAAATGTATTAAATTATGTTGGTGGATGTCCACTCCTGTTAGTTTGATGAAGCTAACACAGCTCTTGGACTAAAGGCATATAATCTTTGATGGATCTCATTAACAGATGCTTACTGTATTGGCAAGAATCTGGTTTTGTTCTATGTAAGGTTTTAACTGTGTCAAGATCTATTACAAAAGACAAATTGTCTGAGGTTTTAGGTCATGACGATTATAGTGTAAAACCTGGCTTAAGACGTTAACTCAATATCACTGACAAAATCTTCAATTAAAGAGATGTTTTCCAATGTCACATTAAAGTGGGTGTCAATACAAACCATCAATAATCTCCTCCCCATTCACACACTGTCTAGTTTATGAGGTGACTTGCAGGGGTCAGGACTGGTTTGGGAATAATTCAAGGTGATAGGTCAAGGTTCTGTGTCTGTGATCTGTCTGCATACGTGATGTTCATGCTAATTGATCTACAAATTAAATTCTACCTCATTACTGGACCGTCAGAAATGGAAACACAGACATCATCCCTGACCAAAAGAACCGACCTTTGCCAAGTAACCTCCACCTCAATACACAAGGTTCAGCTTGTGTTTTAAATTATTATGTCACATTCTAAGTTTAGTCCCGGAAGGGCTTGAGGTGACATATTGTTAATTTCTTGTGTGTGAACGATTGTCCAATACCTAAAACCTCACTAAACCATGAATACGACCTTGGATTTCAGCTAGGGAGCCAGAGGAGGCTATAATTGGGTTGTTGTTAATAATAGGATTGTCTGCTTCTTTGACAGAAAAACCAGTGTCCTCTCGGAAAGAGTTTTGACCAGTAAGCCGAGCTTCTCGTAAGCTAAGCTTCTAGCAGGCCCTGGATGCCACATATAAAATGATTAGCATTTTGTGATATGATTACAGGCTCTTTAAATTGCATTTAGAATGTAATTTTAAAAAGATTTATAGTGTTTTAAGTCAGCATTTTAAGTGTGCTCTCAGTCCTCATTATGAAGACATTAGGCCGCTTTAATGAGGGATTTAAACAGAAAGAAAGCAAGAAGGAAAGGTTACTTCGATTACATCTGTGGAAAAGTGGCTTTACAGGAATACGAGTCAAAAAGACAATATGAGCGAGCAGAGATAAGCAGCCATAGAAACATCACACAGATTTCTTGATTTTTGAATTTTGAGTGTTATTGATCAAAGTTGATGGCTATTGAGATGTGCATTCAGGTGACCCTCCCTTAGTAATACATTATTCGAAAATGTAGCAGAAAAGTGTGTTTGATTAAATAGGCTGTATTGTCTGTTGAGAAGTGTTGAATTGTTATGAACATTCACACCATTTGTCCTTACCCAGAATAAAAAGAAAAAAAATGTATGTTAAAAAGGTCCTGTTTTGTATTGCTGTCAGACAGATCTTGTGTTTATATGTACAGCAGGAGTTGCACTGTGGTAATTAGAGTTTGGCATGGCGTCTGGGTGACTATAGCAATATGTAATTCTGCTCACCGTGTGTGTGTACTTGCTGGGTATTTTGACTTGCATGGAAGACCAAGCTTTAGACTGAATCAAAGGAAACATGCAATGTGGCCCTGACTACCCCTCTGGTTAAGCACAGCCAGTAGTCCCTCCCGTGAGTCACCTTGCCAATGTTCTCTTGTGAAGTAACTTAAGCCTGTCACCATGCTGCTTGGACAATGGAGAATTCAATAGATCCAGGGTCCAAAACAATGGTTGTGAAGCCATGCCACGATCCTCCACATGCGCACTGGGAAATGCCAAATTTATTTGAAGAGTTTATTTGAAAATAAAAACAGATAACTTGTAAAAAAAATTCAAAAATCATGTTTTTATTGTTATCATCGTTTTCTTGTGTTATTTAGCAGTATTTAGTTTTTATTTTATTATTTCTTTATTTATTTGAGTTATCAATACTTAATCAAAACAACTCAACTGCAGTTTGATTGATGTTATACTAAGTTATCTGTTTTTGCAACTCTTCATTTATTGCAGTGCGTGCGTGCATGCATTTAAAGAAATGTATCTTCAGGGTGTAAAGGTAATTGAAAGGCTGTAAAAGAGAACATTGCAAAAGGTCAATTTCAGACAGTGAATTCACACTCTTGTTTTACTTCATGTTATTGGTTCTATATTCAGGTGCCACAGAATGGCAAGACTTAGACCCTAGGGAAATTTAAGGTTTTGTTACCAATCTCTATAATTCATTTTTGATCATTTCCGCCTTGTTATCCAGCTGGATGATCAAAGCAAAAGTGCAATGTTTACTGGGGAATTTGATCAATTTTGCATCCATTTTAGAAATTGAATGAGAAGTCTTGTACATTCTGTGTTAAGTTGACAGAAGTGAAAAATCTCTTGTGATGGTGGTATAATTGCATGCAAGAGGACAATACACCGAGCATTATCACAATAGTCCGAGAGGGGCAGACGCTGCCACGCCAAGGTTGAAATGCAGTCCTCCCCCCCATCAATTTATATATTATTGCATTGTAAAGGTCAAAGCTAAAAAAGCCTCTCAGAGTGACTACAATTACAGATCATTTCTGGAAGAGGAGGTAGAAATGGAAAGAAAGAGCCTGAACCTTTTGTGCATTTGTTTCAGAAAGCTCTAATTTCCTCATATGGAATAAAAGCAAGCTAGAAACCTTTGAGAGTTTACGTAATGAACAAAACATCAGTCACAAAATTGATGTGGGCTTTTTTTAAATAATTTACCTAATTTTATAACAAAGAGAAAAATCATGCACACATGTACAGATATATGCATGTACACACATACACATGGAAGGTCTGTAAATACAAACCATCTAATTCTGGATGTTTTATTGACAAATGGATGTATACTCTTACACCTGCATTTTTATATATTTACCAATCCTTTATAGACCTTTGTAACTGTAAAATATTTAAATATCACAAAATTAACATTTTAATAATGTTGATAATTAATGCACATATCATTATTTATCATTAATAATTAAATTACATTTAAAAACTTTAAACATTGTACCAAGCACTGTGAAAAACTAAGGCTGATCTCAGTGACTTTTCTGTGAGAGTTTTGGAAAAGTAATAATGAGCGACAACTTCAATTCAATGTGATGACGTGAGTCGGGACACCACACTGTTCCAGGAAAAAAAACAGGAATAATAAGCATTATCGCCCTTTCCCTTATTTAAAAGAGAGCCACAGTATAGACACTTTGTTTTCGCACAATTGTTCAAGACAAATTGCCTCCTCGGTTACTAAAAAAACTCTTATGGCTAACAAATGACTGCTCTTTTTTCCCACACAGTGCCAGTGAAAATAATTAAAACGGGAGGCTGAATTGTGTACAAGTTGGACCTTCTGTTCAGTAAGCCACTTTCATTCATCGAAGCCTTTTTTTGGAAATAATATGTTCTGCTCTGCTTAAGTCTGAGATCAAATGCTCTCTCATAACGCCGGGGTAATTAGATTTCACTATGTAAATGGCCTTTGGAGGCCATAAAGAGAGAGAAACTGATAGAGTGAGATGAGAGCATTCTCTTGTTTGTTCACTGCTGCCTCCCTCAGGACATTTTGGATTCTGTCGCTCGCCTCTTACAAGCCAAGCAACAGCAAATTTACTGTTGCTGCTGAAGTACACCCACTTTTAATCAGACATGTTGCTTTTTTTAACTATAATCAAAGGATGGCATCCTTGTAGATGTTTTCTGTATTTAATTTGTTTCTTTAAGATAAAGATAATAGGAATAGCATGTACATTTCTTTCATCACTGTTTTTAAAGCAATCTGTCACAAACACTATACAAACAGTTTAGGACCTGAGGCAGTTTTGCCTTGTGTACTCTTGTGAAACATTAATACGCAAAACACTCCAAAATACATTAACAGGACATTTTAATCAAATACATTAATCAGAACATTTTGTAAACAAGCATTCTTCCAAAATGGCAACTGTGTGTGTGCGCGTCTAATTTTTTTCTGGTTCTTTGTCCTCAGTAGACTGCACAAACATACGGCACTTCTCCCTCACCTTTAGTTAAGCCTCTCTTAATTAACTTTAAAGGGCTAATTTGCAAGCTTGAGTAAGTATGACGTTATTATCCAACGAAGACACTTTTTTATTCAAGTGGAATAAAGGATAAAGCCACTGAAGAATATTCAGGTTTACATTACAATAAACTACAATTTTCAGAGATACAATATAAAGTCTGCAAAATCTAATTAGATACATGCCATTGCCTCGACTACAATTAAGTAGTCGAGGCAATGGCATGTATCTAACAAGATATAACAATCTAACAAGATCTAACAATCTTTTCAGCAACTATAATGGTACAGTTTTTAAGCCTGGAAAGACGACCATATGCCATGCTTAAGGCAATGGAGTGACAAATGTCCAGACTATGGATAAGTGACAAGTATTCCTGCATTTAATAGTAAGTAAGTAAGTAAAATTTATTTATATAGCACCTTTCACAGACAAGGAATCACAAAGTGCTTTACAACACTGTCAGAAAAACAAATCAAACATACGTATAGGCAAAATGCTTTGTTAAGCCACTGTTGTAAAACAATTAAGATCCTACTACCATATTTTATGAATTGCCCTATCGGTTAGAAAGACAAAAAGCGATGCCCTCGCAGGGCAGGCAGACAGGAAGCTTTTGGTGAATTGGAACATGGCATCTTTCTCACAGACAGTGACAGCTGAAAAAATCAGGGTCAGATTATATCAGCACGGACAGCTTCACAGATTTGTTTGCTATTGATAGCTGTAATCAATTAGGGCATCCATGTCTGCAACAGAACAAAATGCTGCAGGGACCCGTTGTGTTTTTTTATTTTCAATCACTTGCTAGTAAATATTACAGCTTTGATAAATTCAATCACTGGGTTATATAAAAATAAATAGATGAGGTAAAAACATTTATATTAGCTGCTGATTCTTTCACAATTATCACATCACAGCTTTTTTAGTTCCTCTGGTGTAATTGATCTGCTCTGGTGCATTATCTGATCTAAATTGTATTGCTAATTACAAAGCCTAACAGTTGAGCGGCATCAATACTCTATTAGGATTAATTAAGATTGGGAGTGACATCTGACGACAGGCACATTATTTGCAGTTCAACAATGCAGAGGTCAAATGATCAAATGTCTTTTGTTTAATTATGATGTAAACTGCTGTATAATTCCCATCAAAATGAGGCATGCATTTAATATTTTCCTTAGCCAGAATATGCTAATTTTTATTTTATGGACACAGAAACAACGTTTTAACTTTGTCTAATATTTGTATTTGTCTAATATTCACAGGAAAATACAAAGGTTTATAATTGATTATGCTCCTAATTACAAAGTATATAATTAGTGGAAGTTATTGATAGAGAACATGCTTTTTAACCCTGAAGCTGTATATCTTCCCAGAGGAGATGTGTGTCCTTCTGCTCTAATGATGACTGTGACTTTTAACTAATTAGTCTGTCACGCAGTCACAAGTTTTTTTTTTTCAAGGGAGCCTGAATTTGACACAGCCTGTATGTCTTTTTTGGCCCTAATTTTCATATTAATGGTCAGTTGGACTAAATCACCCTGTATGACTTGATAATGAAGAAACAAATCAATGTTTGCATTGCTAGATCATTTACATACTGTACACATTGACATTGCTCTGTGTGTATGCTTTTTAATTTTTTCAGTAAATAAAAAAATGAGAGCACTTCTGCTGCCTTCAAAGTAACAAACAACACTTTACTAATATATATTTGACATATCAATAAAGAATAGTAGCATCAAATCATGTTTATTCTTATGCTTCTTTAACAGAGCGGGGTGGAGGAGTGACCTTAGAGACTGCAAAGAGGACTGCTAACCTATCATTATTATTAAATAACAGCATGTTAAAGATATCCCATGACATATAAATGACAAATTCGTTGAAAGTATGAAAATGAGCATCAGCATTATATTGAAGCAAAGAAATTGCATATTTCTGACAGATTCCAGTGAAACAGGAGAGAAAGCCAGACATACATGTACAAGACAAAAGTAGGCAGTGCCCACATAAATATACACACACACTCACAAGCCATTACAATTGTACTTCCTGTAAGTGCATTCCTAAATGTCACTGGGGACATGCGTGCTTTCCTAATTGTGATCATTTCCCAGCTAAAGATCAGGATCCCATCCAAAGCCACTGGGCTCTCACTTTAATGGCCTCTCTGAATGTCACAGAGAGGGAAGTGTTACAGTCACTTTTCTTCACATCACAGTATTTTTGCATTGGATTGTAATGTCTGAATACTGAATGCTGTGTGCATGAATTGAGCAGGATGGTTACAGTAGTTTATCATTTAGTTAAGGCAGCGGCTACTTGCACTAAGTGGAAATAGCAATAGATGCTATTTACACTATAAGTTTAAATAGAAGTAGGTTCTGTTTACACTAAGAGAAAATAGCAGCATTTCTTAGCGATATGCTATTTACACTTACCGAAAATAGCTGTATTTTCTTTGGATAAAGTAGTTAAATGCTATTTAATTATAAATAGTGGCAGATAACGTTACTATTTGTACCTCATGCAATAATAACAGAGTGTAAATCATTATATTTATAAAAAGTATTAAAATGATGACAACTTATTGAGATATTAAAGCCCTACCCCTAACCTTACCCTAAACTTTATGAATAAAAATGAATTTTAAGTCTTAAATCAATTTTATTGAAAACAAATGCCTTTATGATCTATAACGTAATAGAAAATGGTTAAAGAGTAACCGTGTAAACATGTTTAACTTCAAGCTGCGCTGCCGCTGCATACATGGATCGACACGGTGACATTAAAGCAACGCGAGATAGAATCGAGAGCCGTATGCTTTTAAATAGCTCACTCAGTAGCCTACTGCCATGTCATCCGTCGATCGGTCTGCGTGCGCCGAATGAAATCAAACGAGCCTAATAACATGGATTACCTCATCTATCGTTATCCACGCGAAGACGTCCTTGCTTTCCCTCGCCATCGTGTTCATTTTATACTGGTCGGTCTGTGACTACAACCAACTGTCATAAACAACCAACTTATGTATGCCCATATGACTGTTTACATTTATGTGCATGCTCACATAAAGCATGGACATAAATGTGTCAGCGTGTCTGAATGGTCATGTGACATGCGTTTTCGATAGTGTAGTTTAAACGCATATTTTTTCTAAAACGCATGTGGAAACGGCAGTATAAACGAGGATGGTTTTCATCTTTAAACGCCGTTTTTGTAGGACAACGGGCTAATGTAAAGACCACCTTACACTTTCTCTATTCCAATCATATATTGGTGGGCGGAGCTAGTGCAAATAGTCTCTGCCAGCAAGGCGGGCTATTTGTACTCCGTGTAAATACTCTCCGTTTAGTTAAACACACACTATTTCAACCTCATGAAGCATAAATGTAACCTTTGTGGTCATTTTTTTTATCTATGTGTGAGTCTTGATAGTGGGGTTCAAAGGTCTGAAGCCACAACCGAAATTGTAAAATTCTACATTATTATTTGGTGATATTATCATTTGCTCTCAGACAATTGAATCCCACTGTATATAGGCCTACAGCTCATGACTGCATTCTTATCTCTTAGATAGCGTGCAAAGTAATGCTGTTAGCTGTCTACATTAGAGCCATGACCATAATGCTTTTTTATTCATCGCTTGCAAGATACACTAGCTGTGTACATTGATAAATAGACACTTGCTGGGTTTTTCAGTCTGAAAGTGGCTGGAAGACTGCTGTCGGGCATACTTACCCTCCAGCTCCCAGAGGAGCTATGTTATTATTGTTAATAGAAAGTTTTAAACATGGCATAAGGAATAGCCTTTGCTGCTGTAGTAGATATACTGTAAGATGTCATTTAAGTGAGTCATCCATTGAGGTCTTTGCATCACATGTATGATCTCTCTGTTAGCATTTTTCTTCAGGAGCACCTATCTTTTTAATACATGTTCTTGAATTATAAACTGTAAAAATTCTGTTCAAATTTAAATGAAATTATGTTAGTGTCCTTGACAGCCAAGTAATACATGTGTGCAAATAATAATAATAGTAAGATCAATATTATCCTAATGTATTTATTTATTATAAATTCATATGATAAAAACTGTAGGCTATTATTATTGTTTTTATCAAAGAGAAATGTGACTGTTATCCAGTATGTAAATACTGTAAATAAATGAAAGTGTAAAGTCTATAGTAAAGTGATGTACACTATCTACAGAGTGTGTACAACAATCAAAGAATGTGATTATACTATGTAACATTTGAAACATTTATTTATGCTTTATACATGAAGCATGCAATCAAGTTAAAAGTTTGTTTACAATCAGTTCTCCAAAGATTCAGGAAAGTCGTAAAGTATTAACCTTTTTCTTCTATGTGAAAAGCATTTTTCCAGCTATTAGAAGCCTTGGGGTCTGTGAGACCCCAAACAGAACATGAAAAGTTACGTAAAAGAGAAATCAATTTTGACTCATAACAATCAATGTGAGTGAACTGAATACAGAAAAACCCCAGAACACAAACGTCTCTTCCAAATGCTGTTCAACCAAGAAAATATAAAAACAAAGATTGAAGAAACAAGCATACATTTCAGCATGCTCTCTCAACGCAGAGTTTATCCTTGGATTCCCCGACACAAAGAAATCATTGTTAATAGTGCTATTACCAGCAGTCTGCACTGTGTCAGGAAGACTATGGCTTAAGGGAATCATCTATAGACACAAAACGTGTCCATCAGACCCATCTCAGCTGACCTCTTCTGCTTGGAAGGAAGCATGCACCAACGCAATAGAACTGTATGGACAGATTTTCCAAATGTTTGGAAATCTGTTTGGTGACTGGGAGTGTAAGTGTGTTTGTCGATGAAAGAAAAAGGGAGAGAGAGAACAGCATAATGCTCCTTGAAATGGATTTGACCTATGAACGCTAAGTGGTGTGATTTCTTCATGATGATGACATTAAAGGACCTTTTTTATTGATGGTTGTGAAGAAAGGGAGAAAGAGTGCTCATAATTAGGAATCAATTGAAGGAGCAAGGAATTGAGTCAGGGGGAAATGTTAGCTGTTAGCCCTATAGCTCCCAGGCTTTTCATTTTGAAAACATAAAAGGCAGAAATAGAGTGCAATGTTCCTTCTTAAATTCCTTTCTTTCTTTCCCTCTCTCTCCTTCTTTCTCTCTCTCTCTCTCTCTCTCTCTCTCTCTCTCTCTCTCTCTCTCTCTCTCTCTCTCTCTCTCTCTCTCTCTCTCTCTCTCTCTCTCTCTCTCTCTCTCTCTCTCTGACTCTGTCTCTCTCTCTCTCTCTCTCTTCTCTTCTCNCTCTCTCTCTCTCTATCTCTCTCTCTCTCTATCTCTCTCTCTCTCTCTCTCTCTCTCTCTTTCTCTCTCTATCTGTTTTCCCTCTCCGCCACAAATGGTAGCTGTACCCCCACTTGGAATAGATGTATTACTTATGACATCCCAGTTTTCATCCGTTCACAATTTCTACATTAGAGTTAAATCTCTGCAACTGAATTCTTACGGCCGACTTAGCCAGAACCCATCAAATATTGAAGCGTTCAGAGCCACTGGCAGGCAGGTTGAGGGGAGTTCACGTCCAAAAGCCAAGCTGTGGATTCATAGACATCCCAATAGGAGTGTACAACAGAAAAGAGCACTGCTAAAATTTTTATAAAAATGAGATGGGTATATTGCTAGCATTCTCTCCAGCATCAGTATGAAAACTTAATCTGAGTTAATGGAAAAGATATAAAAGCCTTTCTCAATTCAAAACACAACCGGTGCATAATTTATCAATTATTGTCAGAAAAGTGATTCCGCTCTGAGATTTATTCTGCGTGAGATGGAAAGCGGCCCGTAGAGGAGGGGGGAAAGATTGCTCTTATTGACCTTTGATGCCAGCAGATTTTACACTAGAGCTGTCGATATTATCAAGTAAACTGGTAATTTCTCGAAAACTGCATGAAGAGCTCTTATGGTGAGTAAATATCAACACAAGGTTACCCACAGGACCACTCAGAAGAAAAAGAATGAAAAAAACAAATGGACAAAGCAGGTAGATGGGGCGAACATGTTCTGTGCCTAGCGGCCTGACAGTTGCTAAAAGCTTCATTATGTTGTCGGCACATAGTCTCGAGAATGTAACAGTGAACCGCTGGATTATTCTAAAAGCCTTTTCTCTTCACCTACATTTTTTCATCTCCCCTTTTTCGTTTCTACAATTACAGTGATGCGTTTACACGGCTGAGCCCCGTGGCTAATTCCCAGTGACAGTCGTCTCATCCTGGGGCATGCTGGGAGTGGTAGTAATAGTGTCCTGTGCTCAAAAACACCCCCCTGTAATGTAGGCCGCTCGTGTCCTGCATGCAGAATTCTGTTGTTCCTGCCCTATTACATGGCAGGGAGTGGATGTTGATGAAGATTAGCACATGTAGTTCTCTGCTTCCCGAAGGCAGACAGTACTTTATGAGCTCATTTAGTCAGTCAGTACACATTACACACCTCTATCTCACCCACCGTCAAATAGAGCATTAGAGCTTGGATTTCTCTTTCACAAGGCCTAATGTATGCTGGCATTTGCCTTTTTCCACCTGTCTTTTAATTCATGCCGATAAACATAAAGTAAACGCTTATATGCTGGAAACACTGTTAATATGTATGTATATATGTAACGACAGCACATTTAAGCAGTTAAATATGTAAATGGAAAGATGCAAGTAATGATGACCTGTTAAACTGCAAACTAGCTAAATTCTTAAAGTGTCAGACAGAATCATAGATTACTAAAACAGTTAACTGTGGGAAAGCTGGCTGTTGTGGGACTAGGCGTTTTGTTTAAACAAATAAAAAAAGATGCAAAAACTCCAAATGGTTCCTAGCCCTGGTGGTGATGTGATGCATTTACTTCCTCCTTTGGCTCTAAATGTACATGGGGGAATAAGGAGGGGAACATTGAGGCTACAGATCGGATCTTTTTTGGCTCAGTGGCGTGGGTTTACTCGGCTGGGCTGGTAAATGTGCTCTGAAATGGCAGATGAAGGGCTGAGTGAACGCTTGGCTGGGCCGCCACTTATTCAGGGTGATAAAAGCATAAAAAGGGAATATGAATCTTAAATGTAGTGCAGAAGTACACACTGCAAACATATTTGGGACAGTGCCATTAAACTCTCATCCCTCTCAGGGTGATGTCCCCAAAGCTCCCGTTTAATGTGGATAAATGGATGTCGACTTAGAACCTGCCCCTTCACCGCCTGCTGCATGCATGCTGTTTGAACCAATGAAAATTGATGAAGGTCCCAAAAGCACAATGGAAAGAGTGAGCTAAAGATCAGGTGAGGCAGTGGCAGATCTTCGCAGTAGAGCAGGTAAATGGGGCTTTTCACATGCAAAGAGACATCATTTTGCCTACGAATGCCCTTAAACTGCACTTTGTACTCAAGGAGCTTTTTCTGTGTAAGTGATGGGTGTATAGTCAGAACAGGATCATCCTCACCGCAAGAAACATGTACAGCAAGCCAAACAGTGCTGGTGCTCATCTTTTATTAATGCTCAAAGTTGTTCTACTGTTTCTCTGTGGCTTTAATTATGAGCGGTGGTTAATTTATGTAGGGCTGAGGGCGTGCGGGGAAAGAGGTGTTGGGAGGTCGGTAAGATTTCCCCAAATTGATCACAGACCTGAATATTTATTATTTAGCCCCGTGCTGGTGTGTCGAAGGATTGAACTGTGGCGTGCCTGTTACTGGGTAAAATCAAGTGGAAAAAGGTTCGGCGAGCAAGAGAAAGCTTGCAGTCCCTCAGAGTAGATGAGTTAAGGAGAGTAAAAGCTACCTTTACCCTGGCCAGGGGGAAACGGAAGGGAGGGCTCATGCGCGTATGTGTGAAGAAGAAGCGATGTGCAATGGGAGCAATTTCCCGACCTTCTGGCGAGCACTGGGGGTGATGTTGTTCATCTTTGGAAGGCTGCATATGTCAGAGCGAGCCCGGCCGAGACGCTCTGGGACTTGCCGTGTTCTCTGGGTGTCCAGCAGCGGACAAAAAAGCTGTGGAGACGTCCCCGGATTGGATATGCTCACTCAGTCAGCGATACTTTACAATTCCCCTTCAGAGCCCTGGGGCTTAGCACTCACTACCTCACATTCCCTTTCTCCTCTCAGTGTCTCTTTCTATTTCTACTTCCTTCTATTTCACAATACCACATTTTTAAAAATATTCTTGCCCTTTTACTCCCCGCTCTCATTTCTCACCCATTTTCTTACGTGCGCTCTAAAACCCCCCTTACTCTTTAAATCTTTCTCAATTTTTCTCCTTTCCTTTCGTCTAGCTGCTTACAGTACATGTTCATCATTCAGTCAGCACTTTGCTTTGTTCATTTGTTGTCCATTTTCCTGTTATTGTTGTTGTTTACAGTAAACAACCGTGAAAGGCACTTGGCAAACGTTTTGGCCTCTCATGTATTAATTACTAAGGTAAAAGAAACACAAGCACCTGTCCTGCTGTCAACACCCACCAGCATTTCTTATGTAATTAAAAAATATTTTCTTTATGGGACAAAACAAGCAATTAAACTTAAAATGTATGTAAAACTTTATATTTATTTATTTAAACTTCCATCAGAATATTGATTATCAACACCACGATTTCAAGCTAAAATTATATGAGTTGTAAAATTTAAATTCATTTTCAGTGATTGTGTAATCATTAAACATTCGGTAAACATCTCAAATTGAAAAAGACCAAAATTTATTTAATCAAGTTATTAATAGTAAAATTGTTTCTTTGAAATGGTTCATATTGATTATAAGTATCTAGTATCAGTCTACATTGTGTTAGTTAAAATGGAACAAGATTATCAATACACTTTGTGGTTACAGGACTGTAGACAAATATTTGTTTATTTATTAATTATGTCAAAATTATGACGTTGTGAAACTAACTGAAGTCACATTTACCTACTTTGAGATGTCTGTTCCATCTTTTTAAGTATTTATTTAAAATAGACAGGCACTTCTGACATCCATCATCACATTAAGACGAATTTTTGTTAATCTGGTATCATCAGCCCAGTTGCTTAATACTTACTACCTTGCAAATTCACTTGCAGGCTAAAATCACTGCCGTAGAGCAGATTTAGACAGCCCGTGTGCAGTCGGTGCTCCCTGTGCAAGTGTTCTTGTCCAGGGTAGGTGCTAATGTATGTGTAGAGTCCCTGTACTCACAAGCTCGCTGTCACGCTTTGCTGCACCTGGGTTTGTTCTGCAGGCCTGTCAAACCCCAGACCGACCGTAGGAAGGCATACATTCATGTTTAATTACAGTTGCTCTCTCTTCCTCTCCCCCAACCCCCCTTTAGTCTCTCTCGTTCTCCCTCTTTCCTTAGCTCATGATGAGACACCTCCTGAGAATCCCATATTATTGCCCTTTTGAAGTAAAAAAAATCATTAATATTTAAAACATCCTCCCATTTCAATTCAGACCTGATTTCTTATTCAGGATAAGAGATACACATAATTTATATATGTGTGTTTTAAGACAGGTGCATCTTTGCTCAGAATATACTATAGCGCAAATTATGTTTGGTAATTGCGTCAAACAGAGATAATAAGTTTAAAATTCATATACATTATAGAGCTATAGTTGACCAACCCTGTATCAATTTGATATGAGATTAACATAATTATTTAATCTTTTCCTCTAACCTCATTCACTTTCTTTTTGCATTAATTGCTCCATAGACAGTATGAAATTAAGGGCAATTAAAACCCATCAGCTTGGCTTTTGTGTATACTTAAAGGAGGCAGACAGGGATGAGATGTAAAAGATCAAAGTCATCACTAAGCGTACTGATATCTCTTTTATTCTGTCACGAGGAGGAAAATAAATATTAAGATTTCTGTTTATCAATTTACATGTATCTGCTCTAATGAGGAGATCTGCTTTCTACCAAGTCTGAGTTATATTAAACCAGTAAAAGCTTCATTGCCAGTATATCATTTACAGTACATTAGAGTGGCCGTGGATTCTGCTTTCTCGCACAAGAGAATAGAGCCATAAAAGCTAGCGATAGTGAAAGAGAGAGCAAAAAAGAAAGAAATGAAAGAGCAATGCTTCCTAACAGACATGACCTCTTTTTCTGATGTCACATTATAGTTGTACAAACTGTGCATCCTTTGCATAGTAAAGGTCAGGAAGATAAATCAAATTCTGCATCCTTGACTCTTGCAATTCATCAAGGGGGCAGAAGGGGCAGCCAATGAGTCTAATCAGATTCTTTTTTTTTACATAAATATGGCATGGAAATCAATAAAACACTTTGTTTGTGAGTTTTAGACTAAACATATACATCTTATTACTGTAAATAAGTGTCCACTGGTAGACCTTTCCACAGCACAGGCATCTGTGATTTTTTTCCCATTTTGGTTTAAACCAAGGGACTTATTTACCCACCAGGTCCAAGTGATGTTTGTTGGCACAGTGACATTTGTGCTTGTTGGATAATATACCATGATGCAACATGGTGAAACCCAGCATCTCTGCTAACTCAAGAAGCCACTGAGACCACTGTGCCAAGCCTTATGTGCCTGTGTGTTTATTGTAAAGTGTCAGTATTATTGCTAGGATATCATAAACCTGCTGTGTTTCTAATTAGGGCACTATTTATTCTGTGCAAAACTACCCAACACCCTCATTTAGTCAACCTTCTATTAAAAAAAAAAACTGAACATGGGTATATGCCTTTCACAACGGGACAGGTTAATTATTAGCCGCAGTGCCGAGAACTTGTTCCGTGGTGTATGTGTGAGTTTCTGCATCTGCGGGCTAAGATTTCAATTAGTGCTTGTAGAAGCATGTGGGTCCTCATTTCCCACTTTCCTGTACCCCCCTCCCCTAAACAGAGAAGTTCTAACTTCCTCTCGTGTTAGTGAGGTTCTCACAGTGACTGATCACGAGAACAGGCAGAGGTTCCGCCATCCAGACAGACATCACACCTCTCCCACACGCTGCTAATTAGAGTTCATTATTTATACGCTTTGATTTAGCCCAGCTCCTCTCTGCATCAGGTGCCAAATTATTCCCCGCTTGTTCAACAAATGAAAGAAACCAAACAGACTGATTGATACTCATGCTTTTTCCTTCCTTTGCCTTCATTAAGACTAAAAATCAAAGCTTTTGCAACCTTCTTTCATTACCAGCATACCTTTGGAGCTTGAAAGCAAAGGGGAGATTATTTTTTATCTGTGGATGTTGCTTTCTGCACCGAGAAAAGTAAACTTTTAATCTTGACTGAGATTGCTTAGGTTTAACAAAGCTTTGTGTAAAAATAAAGGAATCGGCATTCTCCCAAATAAGTACAAATTAAATGACTTGGCGTATTTTTGTAGACGTATTGCGTATGTTCGACAAGAGACGCTTATTGCTGCAAAGTCTTATAACCTGCTGACTATGAAATTCAGGCAGGTTTTGATGACAGAGAGCTGTCTGTTCAGAAGGTATTTTCTTTATTAATGCCTGCAGCAGTACAATACAAATGCAATTTATACAGACAATTGTGATTAAAATTCATTTTGTGGGGCATAAAAGAAAAATGTCTAAGCAGTATTACTCTGAAGAAAGCAGGCAAGAGAAAGTCAAGCCAATAAACATTTTTTTTAAATAAGAAAGACAAGTTTGGTTTTAAAATGGTACTTTTGCATAATTTTATTCTTCCAGGGTTATTCAGGATTATAACATTTTTTAACATAATGATCGTACACTCAAGTGTATCAAATGCAGAAACTGCATTACTTTGTACTTGACAGTCGAATCTTAACATTTTTGAAATACGTATTTGTCATTGAGCCATTGACACAGTGTGTATGTTTCTGTAAAAAGTTATGAATAATAAACGGAATAGTTAGGGAGAGATATGACTCATATCAGACAAACACCAGGGGGAGAGAGAGAGGGCTGAAAAAGGGGTGGAAAGTGTAAGGTATGCCCCATGCAGACAGGATATTTATCAGTGCTGACCCACATTAAGGCCAGTAAGCTCTACATCCTATAATTACCATGAACCAGCCATTGTTTTACATTCTTGGGAACAAAGCAGCTCTCTGACTGCTTGTGCTCCATTTGTTAAAGTCATCCTTTACTCCTCCTGGCTCACTCATGTGTATGAAGAGATATTTTGACAGGGGAATCTGACCTTTAGCATGCACGATATATAATCGAAATGTAACATTGTATATCTACTTTATATTATGCATCTGCCAACTTGTATATTTAAGGGTATACGTTATTTTAGTCTGTGTGTTCCCTGGTATTTTAAACATGAAACATGACTTGTAGTACCGTTGTATCATTCTCTACCAGTTAAGCTATTATATATAAAATAATATCATTAGCAACACTATCATTAGCTTTATGATAAGATTTATGGTACAATTTGTTATAAACATGTAAATCAGAATAAGCTTCATTCCCAAATACCTTTTGAAATTAAGATTTATACGTCATCTGCAAGCTGAATAAATAAGCTTTCCATTGATGTTTAATTTGTTACACTCTTAAAAACAAGAGTGCTTAAAATTTTTCACAGCGATGCCATAGAAGAACCATTTTTGGGTCCACAGAGAACCATTCATTAAAAGGTTCTTTAAAGAACCACCTCTTTCTTACCTTTTAATAATCTGAAGAACCTTCTTTCGCCATAAAGAACCCTTTGTGAAGCAAAAGGGTTTTTCAGATGTTAAAGGTTCTTTACGGAACCATTTAGACAAAAAAATGTCATTCTATGGCATCGTGAAACACCTTTGTTTTTAAGAGGGTAGGATTATTTGTATAGGACAATATTTGGCCGAGATACAACTATTTAAATTTTGTAATCTGAGGGTGCAAAAAATCTAAATATTGAGAAAATCGCCTTTGAAGTTGTCCACCAGAGGCGCTGTAGCAGGCCGTTGCTAAGAAGAAAAAAGTTTGTTTTAATGCTCTCTATTGGCTTACCGCTGTAATGATGTTGTGGAGAGTAGATGAACCCGAAAGAGGAAATTCTAAACTTTACATACAGTACCAGACTTGAGTGGGTATTTCCCAAAGAGTGGGCAGCAGTTTGTAGGCGTGTTTTCTGGCCATTTTTGATGACGCTTTTGCTATATCCACTCACAAAAATATGTTTTGATATATTTATGGTGTAGGAACTTTACAAAATATCTTCATGGAACATAATCTTTACTTAATATGCTAATGATTTTTGACAACAAATAAATCAATCATTTTGACCCATACAATGTATGTACCGTATGTATCTATTGCTAAAACAAATGTTGATGCCATTAGGATGAGTTGAGAGTAAAAGCAATATGCTCATGGTTGGAAAACATCAGCGAGCCGTACTGAAGTGAATCCTGTAACCTCTCCGACGGTTTGAAGTTTCACTCCCCCTCACATTCTCACCCAGCGGCCCATGCCCCGCAGGTCTAACAGACCTAAATATAACTCACCCATTAAATTATAGCAACTCTAACACTGATCCCTCTGTAGTCCAGCTCTGGGAGCACTGCCGACTGACCTCTCACTATTTAACTCATCATCACACTGACTGCTAATACCCCTGAACCTGCAACAGTCTCACGCCTGAATACATCCTCCCATCAAATAGAAAGATTATCCTTCCACCCCCCCCCCCCCCACCCACACACACACACACAAGCCGCACACATGCCAAAACAAAGAGATCCTTCCTGAAAGTCTGTTTTGGTACAGGTTACTATAGAAATGAATCAGTGTTGCTCTCTTCTGAGAGCTTGTTATGTGCCGTATCAGTGATGTGTTTTTTCCTCTGGCCCCAGTTCATCTGTCAAACCGGGTTTTTCTCCTTCAAAATAATGATGGTGCGCTGAGCAGAGGGCCTGGCTCAGGCAGCGCCTCATTTCAGGTGGCTCTGCAGTGTGCAGTTTGCACTCCTCAGGGGTCTGCGGCCGTGGAAATGGCCCGACATGAACAGACACAAACAAGCACTCACTTCAAGTGCTGCTGGGGCTTATTTACCCTTAATCAATATGCCGGATAGGTGCTTGCTTATCTGTGCATTCCATAATAAGTGTGGTGGCAGTATGAAAGGAATACGTGCATGTGTTTTATTAACCTTACAGAGCCATTGGCAAATCTATAAACTTGTAGGACGTTTCACTTTTCAGTTTGCTTTTGTAAACTGACCTTGAAATTAAAGGTCTTAGAAACAGTAATTTCAGATTAGATGACATTTCAAAAATACATTACATGCTTTTACACTTTAATAGGTTACTTACATAAAAAATGTACTATTTTCTTACATTTACTCAAGATAACAATCTGTCTTAAGTATACTAGATATTTAGTGGGGTATTAAAGGTAAAAAATCAATGTGTATTTATGAAATATAGTGAAGTAACAAATACAAAATATGCTTTATACTGTGGTGAAGTACAATTTTTCCAAAGTGAAGCATTTTGATAAAGTAGTTCAAAATGTACTTAAGAGTCAAATACTTAAGTACTGGCTGTCTAGTGCAAGGACCAATGTCTAAATCCAAACCTCTCTTTTTATTTATTTTTATTTAAAAATACAGCACACTGTAAAAATGTTGAGTCAACTTAAAATAATAACCTATTACAAGCACGTTTTTAAGTTAACTCAACAAACATGTGCTGAAGTTACGTTACATTACGTTAAAGTCATCAGTTGTCACAGCGTAGTCATAAAACAATGCACAACTGACATAAAGGAAATTTACTTTTAATACTTGAGTACTTTTAAAAGCACGTACTTCTGTACTTTTACTTAAGTAAGAATCTGTCTTACTTTTACTTGCAGTGGAGTAATAGTTGACCAGTAGTATTTGTACTTTCACTCAAGTAAGGACGTTGTGTACTTCGTCCACCTCTGCTTGCTGCCCTCCATCGACACTTTTTATGCAGTGCCATGACATCATGTGCAAACAATCTATTACATTCAGAAATTTGCATGTTGCTTCTAATGACTCTCCTTGTGCTAACTAGTTCTAGACCTAGATAAAATGTGTCCTATATTGCAGTAATAATAGTTTTTTTTATAAATGTGTTTTGTAAAATATGTTTTCAAGTGGTAAAATACCTGTTTGTCATCATAATACCTCTCACTCCTACTTTAACTTCATTAACTGATCAATTTAATTTAAATCAGTTAAATTAAAGCCAAACTGATTAGAAATCGTCTTTAAAACTTTTAACACACAGTGAATCTAAGGAGTCCACAGGTCTTTCTCAGCACAGATGTCTCTACACTGGTCCATTGTAAAGCGGGTGAGCGTGGGGTCAGGGTTGAGTTTCTACAGAGCAAACAGTGAGATGTTAAGGAAGGTGCGTGGCCTCCTCTGGGTTCCAGGGCAGGTGAGAGTGCTCCAGGCAGAGACCTGTGCGTGGAGACAGGTCTGTTACCATCCGACTATCAGTGTAGACCTAGGCTTTCCCCTGTGGATCCATCCGGCCAACCTGCCCTACATCTTCCATCACACACTCCATTATAATTGAGCAGAGCCATGAGGTTTTCTCAGCTCTGGTGGTTTTCCCAGGGCGGAAGCTTTAAACCTATATTTCCTCTTGATTGTACAAGAACTTCACTATTGTACAATAGGAATGGAAGTAAATGTACCCAAAGAGCTGGAATTTAAGAGATCAAGTGGCACTTTGTAGTTCTGAAGTAAGAAACACTGGGAGAAGCAAGTCAGTGAGAAAAAAGTAGATCCAGATGAATAAAATGTAATTATTTGCAAAGTTTCTTGGTTAATTTGTTGTGAACCCTCCTGCCCTGATACTCACACATAGCCACTTGATCTTCACTACAGCTCCTTTAGAGGGAAAATTACACAGATGATAGAATTCATAACAGAGATAAATAAGGAGGAGGAGAGCAAGGCCTCTCTCCACAGTGCCTGTGCTAATTGGCGAAGTATGGTGGTTTGATGTGGGAAGAGAACGTCTGGGGCAGGGCAGGGGGGTGACCTGACGAGAACGCTTTTCTCTTTCTTATTGTTTCTCACTATCCTTTTCTCTCACTTTCATTCTCTTCCTATCTCCTCTTGTGTTCGTTTTTGGCACCTTATGTCTTTGTTGGGCTTTTGATGTCAAGGTCTTCTCACCTGTCTTAATGATTTCTCTTGTCTGCACAAGAAAATTAATTAATATTCCATCAAGCAAACACTTACCAGCTCATTAATCAATATACGTAGGTTTCTGCCCATGAAAAAAATGTACTTTGCAAGGTAATTATTTTTCTTCCATCCCTAGTCTCTAATCTAGAAAGCTCATATACTTGACATTTCACCTTTTGTGTATAGTTAAAATACTGAGATGTAACTATTTGCTGTAAAGTACTTCCTCAACCATTTTTTTTTTTTGCACATGGACATTAACACTTATAAATCATATTATTTGACAAATCTTTTTATTTGAATTTTCTTGAAATATCAAACAATTTATAAATGATTTATTATGATTTATAGCTGTACTTCACTTTATAAATGACATAGAAATATACAGCAAAACTTATCTACAAACTGTATATGAAGAGTTTGGTTCCAAAATGAGATAACTCCGTTTTTAAAAAATTTCAAAAATCATGTTTTTTATTGTGCATTCCAATTAATATCAATCAAACTGTAGTTGGTTTGTTTTAATTTAAGCCATAATAACTAAAACATACAGCTAATTAACACAATAAAACACAATTAAAACATATTAACAAAAAAACATGATTTTTGAAATAATTTACAAATGGAGTTATCTCATTTTGGAACCAAACTATTCATATATTTATTAGACATATTAAAACATGTACAATGTCATGCTGGAATGTTTGGACATAAACTAGTATGTAAAACAATCATTGACTAGTGTTTTAACTTATTATTGAAAAATATTGTCATGTTTTGGAAAACCTTTTTATAATAACAACACTTTGGTGAATAATTATCATGTGCACACTTTTGCTGTGTACTATGTACCTGCCATCAACCCCTCAAATTAATGAAGGGAGCAGTGAGAAAGACCATTTCACAGAAACGAGGCAGACTTACTAACATAAAATTATATTTTATATTCACAGGAAAGGTGAAAATGTTTATTTTCACAGCAAAATGTTGTTTTCATGCAGCTTAAAATGTCCTCAAAAATTCTTATCAGATGCTTCTGTTTATGAAAATGCTGTCAGCAGAGTTAGAGCTTCATATTTAGATCGGTGATGACAAGGCCATACAATACTTTTTAGAGTATAGCTTCTCTCAGAACAGCTCTTGTTTTCCTTAGTGAGCTGATGGTTCACATCTGAAGGCTAAACCTTGTTGAAGGAAAGTCTATTTACTGTGCAAATAGACTAAAGTCAAATGAGCATCAACAACCTGACCATGACAGGCCTCATACTGTGCACTGACCTACTCCCACAGAAGCACAGGAGAACATCAGAATATTTGATTTCCAATCAAGTGGCCAAATACTATTTACACTGACAGTCTTTCAATAACCATTTCTTAATCTACGCCATCTCCAGCACCTCACATTTTCAGCACAGATGTGCGGAGATTGCCACAAACAGTGCCCTCAACTGTGATAGATTTTCACAAAGAGCCTTCCTGGTGTTTGGCTAAGCACTGTTTGGGCAGATGTCAGGAAGCATAATTTCATTGGAAAGTTCAGTCCATACCTGCTGCCGGCTGGGTTCTGAGCAGTGTTAGCACCCTGGAGTGAAGCATTGCTTTGAGACAGACACTCTCAGTAATAAGCAGCTTCTAGTCTTGACCACCCCTCTTACCATGGTTTGCTTATAGGCAAAACTGACAATATATCACTCTACTTGTGAGTTAAAGTCAACAAAACAGCCCAAATCAAGATAACACTCAATGAGGGCTCTTATGCAGTGAACTGCAGAGACCATGTCAGTGAATGCTACAAGCTCATTTTGTACTGAATTGCAGACATCACATTGCCATTTTATCAGGTATTTCAAAGCAGTTTTTATTGACTTTCTTGGCTTTCTTTTACCCCTCAATATATTTTTCCATGTTTTTGTACATGGCTGTATGTCATGAGGCAAATCATTATGAATGCTTTGTTCAGTGGAGGGACCAGCCAACCATTCAATAATACTTGTAAAATACCGATATTATTATTTGACTAGTACCAAACAAGACTTAAATAACTCTTATACTTTCCCTCAGCAATCGCAAGGCAAATTAGCCCTAGAGTTCATGCACGGTGTACTGTATATCTTGTTAAAAATGTGTGCTGTTCTTGAATTCTGTAGACATTAATAAACTCCGTATTAACATCCCAGTGCCCTTCCTCTTGTTTCTAGCACTCAGACCCTCCTCATGAAAAGGAAACAAATGTAATTTAGTGCTGCACATAAAATATTAAAACTGTCTCTGTAAAATAAATAAGTAGAAAGACCAATATACAAATTTACAAAACACGGACATGGCACAGAATTGAAAATAAATGAGGGTTCATCTGACATACTTAAAAAATGATGTACAATGAGGCAGAAACTGCTTGGGGATATTTTTGATCAATTTATTAATGAGTATTTATCTATTATTTATGAAGCTGAGAGTGAACTATTTATCTGAAAATGAATGCAAACAGCAATGGTTTCCATAGCTCAGCACTAAGGCTGTTTTTGCTTCCTTTTTAGATAGAATAAGTAGCCGTCAGCTGTTATATGGAGAGTAGAGTTCTGCTGCTCACGACTGTGTAAATGTCAATATCTCAAAAGGTGATTTTTTACGGTTCATTCAAGCACTGATAAGAAATCATTAGACTTTTTAAGGTTATTGACAGTTTCCAAGAGGCATTTAATGCAGAAAAAGCATTTTTTTGCAGTTCGTTAGTTTTGTGCATCTTAAATTGACTCGTCAGGACACTTTTTGCACAGGTCAGCAAGCACATCATAGCTTAGCCACATGACTTTTTAATGGGTGAGCCACAGTTAATAATCTGCATTTCATTTTTATTTGCTGCCCTACTGCTCAGAAAGTTTAATTTTTACTCTCTCATTTTCAAAAACAAAATTCATGTGGCAGTAACAAAATAGCCTTTTCTTTGTGGGACAATTTCACAAAATGATATTCACAATATTTTAGAACAAAAACAATCTTATTCAGCAACCACAATCCAGTTTAACCGGACACTAAATGTGTTTAAAGTCTAAATAGACGTATTATTTACTTTATTTGAAGCACTTCTAAAATCACCACTATTTGTCATGGTGCTATTTCAAGCAAATTTCATAAAAACACTACTGTAACAAAGCTCAATAAAATGTAAGGAAGGAGGCGGGAACCGGCGAACATTCAAACACTTTAATCAAAAATAAATAAACAATAAACAGCAGTAAAAACAGGCCGGCAGCCCCTCACGGACGACTGCTGGCCACACGAACATAAACAAAACTTAACATTTCCGGGCCCGGTTCTCTCTCCTCGGCAGTCCCGTCGCTCGTCCTCTTATGCTCCCGAGTTCCCCCGTGAGGCATGCGGGACCGGTGCACGTACAGCTGATACTCATTATCACTCACGCCACCGGCCCCGCCTTCCTGCCCCAGGCTCTCGTCCCACCTTCCTCGCTACATACCCCCATCGCCCCTCACAGGCCGGGGGGTACCACCATGCCTGTGCTTACTGCCCCCCTGGGGGGCCCCCCTTGAGATCTGCAGTGCCTGGGGATACGCACCGACGAGACAAGAGAACGGAGCCGGGAGCACCCCGAGCGACAGGGACGAGAGAGGGGAGAGAGGAAGAAAAAAAAAATAGTCCGGTTCCCCGACACACTGTCGTTCGGTCCTCAGCCAGCCGAGAGGCTCTTCCTCGCGGTGCTATGCGGTGGTGCTGGACATCGGGGGGACGGCCCGCTCCTCCTCTGCTTCCTGGTGGTTGGCGGTGGCTTCTTTGGCTGAGGGTAGCCGGCAGCGAGTTTTCCATTTCCTGCTCCTCCCCTTTTCCTCGGTGGACGGCAGCAGGCTCCGGCCCACGGCAAACGGCCCGAGCTCCTCCGCTCCCTCCTCTATGGCCGCCAACCCACCTCAGCCCAGGACCACGGCAGTGAGGTCCTTGTCCCAGCCGATTCCTCTTGCTCCAGCACCACCGCCTCGGGCAGCCGCTGGCGGACATCCCTCGTCCGCGCTTCCCGAACTCCTCAGCACCGCAATGCCCCTCGGCGGCAAGGGCTCTTCGACAGCATGTCCCTCCTTCCTCCCGGGTTTCGGCACCAATGTATCAAAGCTCAATAAAATGGAAGGAAGGAGGCAGGAACCGGCGAACATTCAAACACTTTAATCAAAAATAAATAAACAATAAACAGCAGTAAAAACAGGCCGGCAGCCCCTCACGGACGACTGCCGGCCACACGAAACATAAACAAAACTTAACATTTCCGGGCCCGGTCCTCTCTCCTCGGCAGTCCCGTCGCTCGTCCTCTTATGCTCCCGAGCTCCCCCGTGAGGCATGCAGGACCGGTGCGCGTACAGCTGATACTCATTATCACTCACGCCACCGGCCCTGCCTTCCTGCCCCACGGCTCTCGTCCCGCCTTCCTCGCTACAACTACATTTAAGTTCACTGTAATGATCCAAAGACAATCAAATGATGGAGAAGAGCTTTGCATATAAATCGACACGCATGACAAGTCACAACGATTGAAAATGAGCCTTCTGCTAGGTTCATAGATAATAGTAGTGAAGCAATAGTCTACTGTAAAGTCACAGTAAAGATTGTGATACTATTGTATCCCAGCAACCTATAGTAACAAAGAACTAACAACGAAATCAGGAATAGATTGTACGAAATTAGTTCAGCACAACATTTTTGGGCATGTTTGCGCTATTTTCGATAATTCCTTTAGTGAATTGGGCATTAAACAACCCAGACCGTGTTTGTAAATAAACCATGCTATCAGCGGTGTAATTCTTAATGATCTCCCCCATGTGTTTTTCACTATCTTCCATCCAACAAAAAACTCATGCATTAAAAGCATTTAACCCCATTCTTTGTCATATGGCACTCATTAGATGTTTTAGGGTAAATGCCGTTCCTGGAGGGCACACTTTGTACTCTTCTCATCCCACCATATCACTCCACCCCCAACCCTCCATATTCACTAGATTTTAACACTACAGAGGCGAGAGGAGTAAGATAAAAAAATCCTGCAGTTGCCCTATGGGCTCCTTTAAAATTAAGCGTCTGGCTATGGTGCCTTATGTGCAGTTTTGAACATTAACAAGACCTTTGAGAGCAGAGAATCGGGAGATATAAGGGTGAGGTGGAGTGTGTAGAACATAGCATGACAGTCTTTAATGATTTATTGAACAGATACAAATTATTTTGGCCCCAGCGTCTACTGTTTGGGGGAAGTCAATGAGAAGGCAAGTCAGGGCATGCCATGGGCATTCAAAAGGGCTGAGAGAGCCAATGTGTGAAAAGAAATAGACAGAACACATGGGATTGGTAAAGAAAGATGAGGTTGACAGGTTGAAACCCAAAAAGAAATACTCAGTTCAGCTCTATTTCAATGCTCAATGTGCTTTTTGGAATATGGTGAGGCAAGTACAATAATACTATACAGTCTACATATATTTCACAGACTGACATTTAATTCTCTTGGTTACAGGCCTGTTAAACCAGCAGTGTTGTAAAAGTAAAACAATCTGGCATCAACAGGTTTGTGACTACTCAAAAGGTTGTACCTATTACCTAAAACTGGCCATGAATGACAGCGCTATGCTCAGTGTTGCAAAAGAAAAAAATGTTTCCTGACTTTAGCAAGATCTTCTTTTGAGTTCATATCAGTGAGCAGGATTTTTCCACCTGCACTGCAACAGTTAGGGTATGAGATGACCATTCACTGTAACTGACTTTTCAATAATTTGTTAAAAAGGCGATTTGCAGAACTCGCTTGGGCTCATTGGTTACCCTTACCACCAGTTAAATTTGGTGACCACTTGAGATCTGCAGGACGCTTCTGAAGCATGAAATATTTTCATTGAAATGAATACGCTCTCTGTGGTGTTAACCCCAGTAATAACTTTTTAGAGCGGCTGATGATAGACGAATGTCCTGAATAATTTGTGCATAATTTGCAGTGATGGAGATGTTCTCTCACCGCACAGACATGAGACATGAGTTAGTACTATACAATGACCTTGATAGCAGTTTTTTCTCTGTATGGCATATAACCTCCGTCTTATCAAAGACATAAAACATTTGAAGTTTAATTCCTCTCAAGTCCTGATCACCCTGTCGGGGTTTATTCTGAGATAACAACTGTTTGACTGTAAATTAGCCCTAACAGCTGCAAATTTTCAATGAAAGAATATTACCTACACTGCCCATTCTCTAGTGTATGAGCCAGTAGCAATTAAGCTACACCATGTTAAACAGTTCCATCATGGTGTACAACCTGGCAGGTTACCCATATTAGGTTTAATGACGTACAAATGTTGATCTAACCTCTGACTATATGGCTTGCTCTACCCTCCCACCATTTACACTGATGTGTTAAATGTGACTAGACGCAAAGGCTACTTAGTTAATTAAGTGGTTAGATGGAGGAACTCTCTCGCTCTGTCTCTGTGTGCGAACCCTTGTCATGGGAGTATTATCATCATCTATGCTTGATTAACTTGCATAGTGCAACAATTAGCATAATTCACCATGACATACTCATTAGACAACGTATTAACCATACTGTTATATGATACCTGTGCTTTGTCAAAATTAAACAAATTCTACTCCGATCAGGTCTACAGAGGTTTTAAGGTAAAGAGCTTTAATTTTCAAAAAGATGTGGTAATTAAAATATAAATGCATATATCATATTAGCTCAGAAGTCACTAGGGACAAACATATCAGCTAAATGAGCTACGAGCAGGCGAACAGTCCCACAGCAATAGTTATCAAATGACAGGAGCTCAAAACTAAAGATTCCCTGAAGTCACACCACATAGTTTTAGCCAGCCTTATTTGAAGCAGAAAACCCACTCTGTCACTGAGACTTTTCACACAGCTTTGTTTTGCAGTACTTCAGTTTTACTGACGTTATCTTTACATGTATATATATATATATATATATATATATATATATATATATATTATATCTAGAGACATACAAACTGTTTACTTATATCACATTTAGAACTATTGTGACAAAGATTCACTTTTCCTAGAGGATGGTTAATAAACAATTTATAAATGTATAAATTTAAGGAAAATATTAATTAAATAGTTGTTTCAGTGCTTGTCAACAAACAATGTCTTTGTTTAAACTTTGTCTTATTTCATGCCCACCCTCATTTTTAATAAATCCATGCACAACTGACATCATAGTATATTTTATGTGTTCTGTTCCCTGTGAAAAAAGTAGAGTCTACCAATAAATATCATGGCAACAGGTCAGCCCCACTTAGTGCCCTCACTCACCGGAGTTCTGAAGCTCAAGCACCTCAAAGTACAGCAGTCACCACCAGTACAAAATCACACCACGCAGATGTATGAACACAGCTGTCTCACACACCTCACAGGAGCTCCCTCACCGAGTCTATACGCCCTTTTCACATGACGTCACGCATCTTCGTTCTGCCGCGAAGCAGTGTATCATTACTTCCGCTAGCACTCCAGTTCATAAGGTGGCGGTAATGCACTATAAGCTGATTTGCCAACCGCCAGTAAAACTCAAGAAGAAGTTACTTCCGCTAGCGCCTCAGAATGGAGTTTACCAAGTGGTTTGCACATCTGCCACAAATACGTCTAGATGATGTACAACTTCTTGCAGACAAATTTTCGCTAACGACAAGATCAAAGCTAGAGAAAGGATACAAATTCTTCGTTGAACAGTACCTGTTTGATTATGAAGGTAAGTGTTTTGTTTTCTTTTTGTGTTAGCGAAGGTGCTAGGATAAGTACTTGAATACGTGTTCTGTCAGTTTTTTTTCCTCACTGTTGTTAAATTCCAGCGCGACGGCAAAACGGAAGTTCTTCTCCTTCTTCTTCTTGTTTGTTGCAAGACGGATTGTGGCTACCCGATCCGTCCCGGAAACACGATTTGTTCCGCGCATGCGCGAAACTGACGTCACTTCCTGTCTGAAATAAATCGAAACACTTTACGGCAGTTTCGGGTATGTAGGCTATACCGTTACTGCTGTTGTTTTACACTCGGAGTTTAATATATATATTTTTTATTACATTTATTAATAAATGTAAACCAACAACAAACTTACTTGTAAACAAACAGTAAACAGTGAACCACATACCCATCAACAAGTTTTCTTCCTTCTGTTCTTCAAATGTATATTTCTGCAAGCCCACGTCTCTGTGTCTGACAGGTAACGCGCATGTTGCTGTGTCTGACGAACAGGTCGCGCGGGTGCGCACATATGGCGGGCATTTATCATTGCTGGCAAACAATATGACACATTTGCAGTTTTGATTGTATAGATATAGATTAATATCCACTTCATTCAACGCTCTTTGTGTTCTGCGTTTCGCGCTATGAGGAGTGAGTAATCCTGCTTCAGATCATTCAGATCGTGCTGCGAACTGAACAAATCATTTGAACTGATTCATTAGCCTATTCAAGTGGTTTTGCCCATTGTTCAATTAATGCTTTCAAAAGAATCGACTCAAAAGAATCGATCACTCGGGAATGCCCCTAAAAAGAGACGACAACCTTGAAATAAACAACGCGTTTTAAAAAGCATATTTTAAAATGAAGGAACGTCACGCAATGTAAGTTATGTAACAAAGTAAAAGTACAGATTTTCTATTAGAAATTTACTCAAGTAAAAGTACACACTTTTAATTTGACTTAAAAAGTACATATTCTCCAAAATGTTACTCAAGTAAATGTAACGAAGTAAATGTAGCGCGTTACTACCCACCTCTGGTTTTGAGCTGTTTTTTGAAAGTTGTGAAGGATGCTGCAGTTCGGGTGGAGGCTGGCAGTTCATTCCACCACAAGGGAACTGAATGAGTAAAGGTTTTTGCAAGCGATTTGGTGCCTCGCTGTGATGGAACAAACAGGCGTTGCTCATTTTCAGACTGAAGATGACGGGAGGGGATGTAGACCTGGAGCAGTAAGTTAAGGTAAATGGGCGAATTTGCAGTTATCGTTCTGAACGCCAGTGTCAGAGATTTAAACTTGATGCGGGTGAAAACTGGCAGCCAGTGAAATTAAATCAGGAGGGGTGTTACATGGGTTCTTTTAGGCTGATTGAAAACTAGACGTGCAGCTGCATTCTGGATCATTTGCAAGGGCTTGACTGCATTGGTTGGAAGGCCGGCCAGTAGAGAATTGCAGTAGTCCAGTCTTGATATGACCAGAGCTTGGATTAGCAGCTGAGAGGCATGCTCCGACAGGAACGGCCTGATTTTCCTGATGTTGTAGAGCATATATCTGCAAGTTCGAGTGGTTGCTGCGATGTGGGAGGTGAATTTCAGCTGGTCGTCAAGCATTGAGGTTCCTCACAGACTTGGTAGGTGTTATAGTTGAGGATCCGAGCTGAATGGTAAGGTTATGTTCAATTGATGGGTGGGCCGGTATAACAAGGAGTTCTGTCTTGGAGAGACAATTCATTTAGTCGTTTCTTTCAGTCGCTTTTATCAGCTCGAATTTCAATGTCATAATGCTGATACTGTCACTATTTTTGTTTTCGTATATGAAAGCATTCATATTAACTGCAGGAGCAGAAGCCGGGTGAGTACAATCTCTCTACTTTTGAAAAATATATTTAGCTCTATCCTCTGTTCACTTCACGTCGCCACTGCTGCACTCGAGCGTGAGATATTACTTTTGCCAGCACGGGCACACTTTTCTCAGTGTATGTACTGTTCAGTGAGCGGCAGTGAGCCAACCATAAGTTTACTGGAGAATAGTAAATATACTGTAAACGGCACTTCCAAGAGTGACTGCTGGTTAACTACAACCTGTCTGTATCATGTATTCAGCATGTTCCCACTCACGTCTTGCTCAAAATAACTCACGCAGTTGCTACATCCAAGGGAATGTAAACAGTGGAATGTATCAGTAGCCTATATCTGACCAGTGCTTTAAGCGCAAGATCTCCTTCGTCTCTTGTCTGCAAAACCCGAACACAAATTATGTTTTATTTGCAGATAATTAACCCGGCTGGCTTTCAATCACAGTAATCACTTAACCAGCACTATAAATACCAAAGCAGTCTTACCTTCAGCTTCTCGAATATCTCTCGACATCCCTCCTCCACCCCGACTCCTCAGCTTTAATCCTTTTTCCACCTCAGCACTAGGATAAGCTCCTGGTTCGGGCCCACTCCAGACCTGGGGCCCTCTCCCCGGTCAAGGGGCGGGTGCGGAGCTCCCTCCCCGGGACAGCACGCCAAATACGCTTACCAGCCATCCCACTTTATTATCAGCTAAGCACATACAGTTAGGCATTATGCACATGCTGGTTGCACTCCGTCTGCAAAGCCCAGCTACCACCTACACAATAATTACATTTGACCTAGTCTCAGCATCAGACGTCACGCCCACGAATCGCTGCTTAAATGTCTGATGCATTTGGCTAATTTTTCCCGGAAACACTTCAGCTAACTCAAGTGGTGGAATATAACAAGGCTTCTGGGTGGCATTCGTGTTGCGTTCTTTAAGGGACCGCCCAACAACACAACACAAACAACACAAAGCCGTCCAACTGAATAAAAAAGCTGGTGCAAGGTTCACAACATAAACTCATAATGGTTGTTGTAAACTTTTTGAAACTTTAGTGAACGCACAATGGAATAACAGAACGCAAAATAACAGAATGGTCTGTTATTGCAGTGACATTTCTACGCTCCTAAACATTATGCCATACGAAATGAAACATCGTTGCATACCTGTCAGTCATACGGACTCTTGGTCAGTCCCCTGCCAGAAAAGCAGACAAAGTTCACAGATCTTCATTATAAAGGTCTGGCCACATGAGACCGCATTTGAACACAACCACGTCCCGATCAAACCCCTGCTTTCACGAGAAAGTGCCTCTGGTCGCCAGGCTGCAGTAGCAGGCCCTCGGCAAGCCCTGGCCGCACCTCAGACTCCGCCAGAGCCTTTTCTATACTCCGCACTGCCGCAGTAGTGCACCTCTCCACAAGAGCCTTACCTTCCTTCCTAACAGCCGCAGCAGCGCTCGCTCCAGTGGAGCCCAGTCCTCTTCCTCCGGTAGCAGAAGCGGCCTCGTCGCTCCCTCAGGAGCCTTCTTCTTTATTCAGAACTACCGCAGTAGTGTTGCTCCCGCAGGAGCCTTTCTATACTCCACACTGCCGCAGTAGTGCCCGCTCCCACACGAGCTGTTCTATCCATTTTCCATTTCCGCAGCAGTACCCGCCCCCAGGAGCCCAACCCTCTCCTCACAGGGCACAACAGCATCTCTCCCACTCTCTCCCGAAGGAGCCTTATCTGTACTCAGCACTACCGCAGTACTGTCGCTCCTGCAGGAGCCTTTTCTATACTCCGCACTGCCACAGTAGTGCCCCGCTCCACAAGAGCCTTATCTTCCTTGCCACAGTAACGCTCGATCCAGTGGAGCCCAGTGCTCTCCCTCCAAGGCTGCTGCATCTGCTCCTACCTTTGCTCCCTCAGGAGCCTTCTTCTTTACTCAGCACTACCGCAGTAGTGTCACTGCTGCAGGAGCCTTTTCTATACCCCTCTCCACACCTTCCTTCCTCACTGCCGCAGCAGTGCTCGCTTACGTAAGAACCAACCATCTCACAGACTAGTAAACGGCCATCAACCTCAAGCCAGCCTCATTTTGGGGATCACATTGCTCCAGCTGCTGTCCCACGCTAATTGCATCTTTTGGGGGGAACAACCTGAGTCCGGGCACATACCGGGCCCGGGGCCCTCTCCACGGACAAGGGGCGGGCGCTTCGAGTTCGGAGAAACTACCAAGCTCGGAGCCCTCTCCCCGGGACAGCACGCCAAATATGCATGCTATCCATCCCTTATTATCCGTACTTATTATCTGCGAGGCGAACTCGTGAAATAAACATTGGTAAAGTTACTCACCATCTGCCTGCCGTAGTGCTCTGTTACAGAAGACGAGAACCGCTACAAGGATGACTGCGCCGGATCCCTTTCAGGAGATCGTGGATGCACTCAAGAGGGCTTTAATTCCATGAATTCCACCGAGCCAGCACACTGTCAACACATTCGTACCTTCTCAGCGTTCGTTGCCAGTCCCATTGTCTCCATCCGTTCCCTACTCTGGTCTGGCGGAGGATTGCAATGGATTTCCTCTCCAGTGCACCTTGAATCTACAAAACAATGCACATCTGTATCCTACCAAAGCATCTAAAAATCGCCTTAATAATCTCTCTTCTCTCAGGGAAGGCTCTTCAGTGGTCAGAATCTCTCTGGTCCCAAGCCAATCCACCAGTACAGATTGTGAATAACTTCATTCAACACTTCCGTGAGGTTTTCGCTCAGTGCACTGGAGATTCCTCAGTAAGTGATCAGTTGTATCATATACAACAATGAAATGTTTCTGTTCATGACTATGCTGTGAGGTTTCGTACCCTAACCGCTGTGAGTGGATGGAACGAACAAGCCATTCTGACTACCTACCATCACGGTTTCAATCGGACACAATGAGACACAACTCTCTGTACAACTCGCAGAACGCTTACAAATGTGTACTCCCCAGCTCCACCAGACAGAATCAGCTTACATGCGTGCTCCAGAGACCTTCAACGCTTCCTAGGTTTTGCCAACTTTTATAGACATTTCATTCAGAACTTCAGCTCCACAGTACTCTCACTCACAAAACTCCTAAGCAGCAAGCCAAAATCCCTGTCCTGGTCTCCTTGGCCACCGAAGCCTTCGAGGAACTCAAGGGAAAACTGGATCCATCCTAACCCTTCGTCGTTGAGGTTGATGCCTCATCATCTGGAGTAGGAGCGGAACTCTCTCAGTGGCAGGGGAAACCTTCAGTACTCTATCCATGTGCCTTCTACTCCCATAAACTCAGCCTGGCAGAAAGGAACTACAACATCGGGTACAGAGAGTTACTCGCTATCAAGCTTGCATTGGAAGAGTGGAGGCAGTGGTTGCATGGTGCCAAACATCCGTTCATCATTTACACAGACCTACCACACTCATCAGCCCCAGCATAAAAGCACGCTCCTCTCACTCAGTCATCGTCTGGTCTCGGCAATGATACGGACTCTATTCCATGTTATACTCACCTGTTTACCTACCTGTGTCTCCCACATCGAAGTCTCCTCGTCTAGGTTGTTCTTCCTTGTCTTCCTCGGTGTCCTCCACATCCTCCTCGATCTGCTTCCCTGTCATCGTCCTTCACTCCACGGATCATCTGCCCAGCAAGATTTAAGGTGGCCTTTTCAGAAAGGGCTAAAAGAAGGTATTATTAACAAAATGTAAAAGCAGCAACAGCAAGTAGTGCATTTAATAATGTACTATTATTATTGCATAATAATAATTAAGCAACTGTATTGTAATTGCTGTTAAGTCGTTGAGTTGTTGCAAATAGAAACTACCCACACATTGTTATAAGAAATATCAGCAATTTTTATTCTTTACTGGAGTAAATGTCATAGAGATGTTTCACAGATTGTACACAATGATAAATCTCTAAATAGTCCAGTTGAAATGAGTGATTAAGTCAAAAAGTATCCAACTTAAGAGTGAAAGAGTATTCCCTCTTGCATTCTCTCTATGTGATCGCTCTCTATGCACAAAGGGATTTCTATGAAAGCTTTTGCTTAGAATTAACCAAGAAAAATGAATAAAATATATTTTGGTCTTCTGATGTTTCTAACCTTTTTTCTTCATTTTTCTATTTCTTTAAATCTGCCTCACTAACGAATGGGCGTCAAAGAAG
This sequence comes from Triplophysa rosa, assembly GCF_024868665.1. Classification (NCBI taxonomy): domain Eukaryota; kingdom Metazoa; phylum Chordata; class Actinopteri; order Cypriniformes; family Nemacheilidae; genus Triplophysa; species Triplophysa rosa. Next base: position 14,825,410 of record NC_079896.1, read on the forward strand.
AGGGATAAAGGCTGGCGAATGAGGGAGGGGAATAGTGTGACTCTTGATGTTTTTTAGGGAGGGGAGAGAGGTTTCCATCATATAAGAAATCAGCCTTTTGGCTTCTTGTTTATAGTGCAAGTATCTCACTCGCACAATGATTGTCCGGACACCTGACACAGATTTGTGACGTGTGCCTAGGCTCAGATGAAAGGTGTGTCTGCATGCAGAAGCAGCATGTCTGTCTGCAAACAGGTGAGCAGCTGAAATAAGTTGAGAGAAAAAAAAAGAGGGTGCTTGTCTTCAACAGATTTATGTAGAAAGATACACTTTCACAAGACAGTGGGGAAAGTGGTACCATTTCTCTTCATTTACCACAGGGTCTTCATTTAGTAAGTCATTCTATCTTGTGTTAGTTAACTACTGAACAGTAGCCTGTAGTGTTCTTGCTGTAAAAAGAGTTTTAAGAGACAGTCATGCAGTGGGGCTTCTCATACAACTCTAAGGGAACGCCACAGCAGACGGCAGATGCAAATAAAGGTAAGTTTGTTAACAACTCGAACACAGGGCGAGGAATACACTTATGCTATAGTAAACAGTATATTATACAGAGATCGGACAAACAACACATGACAAGGCTGGGTATATAAAGTGTCCGGGTGATGAGGGGATTGCTGGCAAGTGTTGTGATGACAGACAAGGGACAGGTGACTAAGCCTGGAGGATCGTGGTGGGTGTAGTCCAAGGGCGAAAACTTGAGAAAACAGGCATGGGGACAGACGAGACTGTCACAACAACAACCTATTAGGTAAAACTCTGGACATGTTTTTTTTGTAAGTTCCTCATTATCTTCAGCTGGCATGTTCACGTGAAAACGAAGCATTGTGTCCGTCAGCAGATGTCTCTGTTTTAATGGCATAGCTTAAGCATTTGCAAATAAACATACATTTTATATTTTAAAACGTTTTTATAATATGCTATATAATATATAAACACTAATATATATAAAACTTTTCAAAATATAAAATGTATTGTTTATTTGCAAACAGTTAGGTTTTATACTTAAGTTATGCCATTAAAAGCAACATCTGCTGACGGACACAATGCTTCGTTCTCACGTGAACATGCCAGCTGAAAATAATGAGGAAATTACGCCGCTTCCTTTGCCAAGTGCATACCAAACGTCATGATGGCACGTAAATGCCCTGTTCAGTCCAAAGTCTAAACTCCAAGGGCTCTGCCCTTCGAAGGGAGTAGGGCATAGGAATGATGACTTCATTTGGAATTTTCCCTGTGACGGCTCGTGACAGTTCGGTATGAATACGCGTACCGTTACACCCCTAGTATCGGTCCATCCCTAATAAAAATGTAAATGTAAGTGATGTTAACAGTTGTCACAGGAACCCACAGATTAGAGCAGAAGAAGGTCTGTATACAAGATTAGTTTATTTATGAACACATTAAACAGGCATAAACTTCGACCAAACACAACTGTAACATTTAAGACTAGACAAAGAAGGGGAGAACAGAATGTGGATATATACAAATCCATGATAACGAGGGTGATGGCTGGCAGGTGAGGGTGATGACTGATGAGAGACAGGTGAGGGAACGTGGAGGACCATGGGAAATGTAGTCCAAAGGGGAAACTCAGGAAAACAGTCTAGGGGACAGACGAGACTGTGACAGTCCTTCCCCCCTCCCTATACAGTAACAACTGGGGGAGGGGGGCGTGGGGATACGGGACAGGACAGGCAGCCTCCAGCACGGTGCTCCCAGCGTGGGGGATCAGGGGAACCAAGGAGGATCTGATGGAGGGACTAGGGGACCTGGGGCTGATGGTCTCCGTGGCCGTGATGGAGGGACTAGGGGAACTGGGACTGACGGCCTCTGTGGCCGTGATGGAGGGACTAGGGAAACTGGGACTGATGGCCTCTGTGGCCGTGATGGAGGGACTAGGGGAAGTGGGACTGACGGCCTCCGTGATGAAAGGACTAGGGGAGCCAGGGGTGATGGCCACCGTGGCACAGGGGTCTGCCATGGTGGTGGTGCTGGCAGCCTTGGCAGTGGGCCTGGAGGAGGCAGTGAAGATGCTTACCTTGACTGTTCCTCAGAGTCTTTTCCAGAGGGGTAGGACCGGCCACTGTAGCAGGGGTACAGGAGCCCCCCCAAAAACTTCTTTGGGCAAATCCAGGGGTGCCCACCCAGCCACGGCGCATGCCAGCGCCAACCCCATGATGGCCACAGCGGCGGACTCCAGGGAGACCTCGGAAGCAGGCTCTGGGGCCTTTGAAGCAGTCTCTGGGGCCTTTGAAGCAGGCTCTGGGCAAAACTCTTGAGAAGTCTCGGAAGACCTGGCGACTCGGAAAACTTTAAAGACTGAAAACTCTTGACAAGTCTCGGAAGACTCGAAAAACTTGAAAGGCTCGGAAAACTTGGAAGGGTCCCCTTCAATGTAGAGCGGGTAGAATTCCCCATTGAGGCGCCAGCTCAAGTGAGCGTCGAGGTGCCAGCACAGGTGCGCGTCGAGGCGCCAGCACGGGTGAACATCGAGGTGCAGGACCGGGTGAGCATCGAGGTGCAGGCTCGGAGGCCGGTTCATGGGTGCTGCGGTGTGCCAGTCCAGGAGAGCTGCAGCGTCCACGCTGTTTATTACGGCGGCGGGGCTATGTGGAGGACTTCGCCGTGATGTTAGGGTGAATTGGGACGCGTAACATGCTTCCCGATGGAATTCGATGATGATCAGTCTCATCCGGAATGGCCTCGCTCACGCAGAAGCAAGAGCCATTCATTTCCAGGATGAGACTGATGAACTCAACCATGGGACTGTCTCGGAATTCCGAGGACAGACACCGATGGGAGACATCATCCAATCCCATCAGAAAGCAAGTATTGACTGAGCGATCATCCCAATCCACCCGATGGCAAATGTCCAAGTATTCCTCCACCAGTGTTGGGTGTGACTAGTTACTAAGTAATTAGTTACTGTAATTTAATTACTTTTCCCTTGAAAAAGTAAAGGGATTACTCAGATTTTTTTGTAATTTAATTACAGTTACTTCTGATGTAATTAAACTAAATACTTTGTGTAATATATGTGTGTGTAATAGTGGAATTGACATCAAAATCTAAAGTCTTACTTTAAAATCCATGCTTCAATGTATAATTCTCACATTTGTAAACTTTGGTCAGTTAATAATACTACTTTATGTAGTTTTATATTATTTATTTGATTGAATTAAAAGAGCGGATTCATGTCTATCCTTGAATCACTTAACTTGTCAAGGTTGAAATAGGATATAGAAAGTAATTAGTAATAAGTACTTAAATACTTTTTGGAGAGAGTAATTTGTACAGTAATCTAATTACACTATTGAATATCGTCGCTGTCGGGCGGAAACCTCCTATGTCCAAATTTGGTCAATTTCATATTTTTTCACAAATTGATGCTATTGGTCAGTCCCCATGTGGGTCTGTTATTTTTACAAATTATTAACCAATCTAAAGTGTTGAAAATAGCTTGATAGCAAATCTCTTAACTCCATTGGACACTTCAACTGTCTGAGAAGTCTCGTAACTCCACCTCTTCTTCACTCCGCGGGAGCTTCTCGGCATTACGTCTCCTGATTGACAATAACGAGTGAAAATAGTTAGGTTAGATGCATTTGAGTAGAGTTTTGTTAAAATCGATAGCTGTAATGCTTCGGTACAGAAGGAAGTCCATGAGCCACGAAGGTAAGTTTGCGAGCAGATTCGGCTAACTTCCACCTATTAGACAGCATAGTCAGCTCATCGGTTTTTGTATTACATCACTTATAGTTCTTAAACCTTTAAAATAGAGTTTAGGAAGATGTATGTAACCACAGTCGTTAGCTTTGGTTAACAATTGAAGCCTTTTCTCTTGTCAAGAGGCTCAATTTGACCGCCAACTTTATTTCCGTGCAGGTTCATTTCCGCCTATATTACACAGCCTGTTTAACGTTTTATTTTGGTATTGTGTAATGGGTTGAGAAAACGCCATTATTGTAAGTTAAATTTGACACCACCCCCCCCCGCCCCCCTGTTGTGTTAATGTTGGCACACAACAGTATATGATAGCAATATAAGGTATAATACCAACTTTAACGATACAATGTTTAATAACTCAAAAAATATGCAGTTTTTTTAACTTCCTGAAAAATAATGGTTTTGGAGATACAAGGATTCCGCCCGACAGCGACGATATGTAATTAGTAACTAGTAATTAATTACTTTTTAAGAGTAACTTACCCAACACTGTCCTCCACATACCTCTACAGAGCACAACCGTCTTGGCAGAGCTGGTACTGGAGAATGTCCTCCGGAGAGGTAAAGCCAAAGTAATCCATTTAGGTGGTCTAGTCTTCTGTCACGGGAACCCACAGATGAGAGCAGGTCTTTGTAAAAGATTAGTTTATTTATGAACACATTAAACAGGCATAAACTTCGACCAAACACAACAGTAACATTTAAGACTAGACAAAGAAGGCGAGAACAGAATGTGGATATATACAAGTCCATGATGACGAGGGTGATGGCTGGCAGGTGAGGGTGATGACTGATGAGAGACAGGTGAGGGAACGTGGAGGATCATGGGAAATGTAGTCCAAGGGGAAACTCTGGAAAACAGGCTAGGGGACAGACGAGACTGTAACAACAGTAGAGCATGGGGTTTGTTGGGGGGAAAAGTCAGTAGAAAAGTCGAGCCTGGGGTATGTTGGGGAAGTGTGTGATTCTCTATGGGAAATAGGTCATCAAAGCTCAAGGTCAAATGAGAAATAGGTCAAGGTCAACGGTCTTGGGAAGGTGCGCTGTGCGGTGTTATCAGTTGTGGAAGTATTTATGTCTTTGTGCATTTCTACATTGAATTCTGTGTAGTGTACACATTACTTTAATTTAACAATAGGCCCTTACGTGTCATTTTTTAATTCTGTCTGCCTGAGGAGGTCAGTCCATATTCCTGAAAATAAGAGTTAATTGGGAAACATCCCATAAAAATCTATTCATCTATTCTATGAACCCACTAGTCTTGAATGATTCTGTGTCGCCATCTCTCAGAGCTCCGAGTGTGAATCGCACAGGAACACGATTTACACAAAAATTATAGAAAGAAAGAAAGTTTCTTTCTATAAAATGAAAGATTTCATTTTTTTTTTCGTCACTTCCTGTTTTCTGAGAGCGCGTGGTTTGAGTCGGAGCTCTTTCAAATTTATTCTTAATACATCGTTTATTCTTGTTATATCTTAAGACTTGTGTTTTAAATTGTTATTCACCGAGGGTAAAACATATCCTTAAGTATATCCTATACCAAAAATCGTCCTTAAACGCACCGATAATTTATTTTTATCGGATCACTCGCTATTAGCCTCAGGCTGTTAGCATTCCCAGCCTGCCTGCTCACTGCTTAACACACTGTTCTCATTATTACATCACTAATGGCTAATGTTTCAGATGTGTTTGTACCTCTGTGTGCAGATTAGGAAACGATCGCACTTCAGTCGGAACTGGAGGCTGTGGAGAAGCAGATCCAGGATCTACTAGAGAAGCAGACACGCCTGCGAGAACGAAAAACGGCGCTGGAAACATCCAGAGCTGACGCTCGCAAATCCGCGGTAAGTTTTCATCGCGATTTTAATACTCCTTCCACTTCTACTCCGCGTGTTTCTCTGCACAGAGCCCAGGCTTCGAGAACACGGTCAGCCCAAATGAACTTCACTCCTGCACCGGCACACCCACGGCGAAAGGCGCGAGCCAGGACTGGAGCGATGACCCACGGCGAAAGGCGCGAGCCAGGACTGGAGCGATGACCCAACCGCCGCTACCGGTCTTCGAGATCCCGACCAGGAACCACTTTGCCGCCCTCTGCGAGACGGAATGCAACGCTGTGGTCATCGGAGACTCAATCGTCTGGAACGTACGCACTTCCTCCTCTAAAGGTAAGGTGCGCACTCATTGTTTTCCTGGCGCCCGTGTTCTTGATGTCTCTGCGCAGGTACCTGCGATCCTGAAGGACGATGCTAACGTCGGAGCTGTCGTGCTGCACGCGGGGGTGAATGACGTCAGGATGAGGCAGTCGGAGATCCTGAAGAGGGACTTCAGGAGTCTGATCGAGACGGTACNCTTCCAAATGCATAGAGACTGTGTCTGTCCCCCGAATAATACTACAAAATAACAAAAAATCTAATCGTGATTAAACCTGAGGACAATGTAATAAACGACCAAAACAAACTCATAAAGTTCGGCCTACTTAATATTAGATCACTAAATTCAAAAGCAGTTATTGTAAATGAAATGATCACAGACAACAGTTTTGATATACTTTGCCTTACAGAAACCTGGCTTAAACCAAATGATTATTACGGTCTAAATGAGTGTACCCCACCAAGCTACTGTTATATGCATCAGCCACGTCCGGTTGGTCGAGGTGGCGGTGTCGCAACAATCTTTAGAGACTTTCTTACTGTAACTCAGAGAACGGAGCATAAATTTAAATCATTTGAAGTGCTTGCGTTGAACATAATTGTTCCAATTGACAGTAAAAAATCATTGCTTTCTTGTACGTTGGCTACAGTGTATAGACCCCCTGGTCCCTACACTGATTTTCTGAAAGAGTTTGCGGACTTCCTATCGGACCTATTGGTTAACGTTGATAAAGTACTAATTGTCGGAGACTTTAATATCCACGTAGATAGTGCTAACGATGCATTAGCAGTGGCGTTTACAGAGCTATTACACTCTTTTGGAGTAACACAACACATCAATGGACCCACTCATCGATTTAATCATACACTAGACTTGATTATATCTCACGGAGCCGATCTAACCAATATAGATATTATACCTCAAAGCGACGATGTCACTGATCACTATCTTATAACATGTACACTGCGCACTGCAGAAATCAGCCGTTTAACTCGTTATCGACAGGGTAGAACAATTACCTCGACTACTAAAGATAGTTTCGCAAAGAGCTTGCCAGATCTGACTCCTTTAATAATGTGAGCGATAGCTCGGGCAGCTGGAGGCATAAGAATGTGCAAGACAAAGTAAGTCCCGTTTCAAAGTAGGCTGGAGTAAGATTTATGAGCTGTAAATTAACATGGAGGCAATCGCCCCAACCACGCGATCAAACTATGAGTCCACACTGACTAGCATACCACTGACTAGCACACAACTGCACTCCCCACCATGCTGCATCTAGCAGCCATTTTCAACCCAAGGCCACGCCCCCTGGAATGTACCATTTAGCAGGTAAGAAAACAAATTACATGTGCACTAAATGATTGAATGAATGAATAATGAATAATGGTGGATAATGCCATACATAAACTCAAAACCTGCAAACGCTAATGCTATAACTACTTGCCAAACATTAACACAATATACACTTTCATTACACTCCACACAATTCACATTTAAACATACAATATTCCACATCTCCTTACAATATTTCACAGGTCAGTACCGGCAAACAGACTGTGTTAATGTATATGTATGTAAATGTATGTGAGAATGAATCAGTGTGCATAGTTCATGTATAGTCACGGGGCCTCTCCGTGACAAATAACCATACCAATAAATATAGAATCGCTCGATGACATGACCAGCAAATTGGGCACTATTTTCTCTAATACATTAGAAGCTGTCGCACCTATGAAGTCAAAAAAGATTAATGAGAAAAACGTAGCACCATGGTACAATAGCACCACTCCCGCCCTTAAAAGAGAAACAGGTAAACTGGAGCGCAGATGGAAACAAACCCAATTAGAGGTCTTTAAAATTGCGTGGAAAGAGAGTGCAAACTGTTATAAAAAGGCACTAAAAGCAGGAAAGGCGAGCACATCCGTAACCTCATAGAAACTAACAAAAACAATCCAAGGTTTTTATTTAGTACAGTTGCTTCACCTGACCTGGGTATTCCGCCGCACCTTGGTAGCAATGATTTCATGAATTTTTTTACAGAGAAAATCGAAAACATACGAGACAAAATAGTAAAAACTCAACCTCCAAGTGTGTCCTATAAATTAGTACCAACCATCGCCCCAAAAGAAAGGCTACAGTGTTTTTCACCTATAAAACAGGAAGATTTAATTAAACTTATTGCAACATCTAAACCTACAACTTGCTTGTTAGACCCCATACCAACTAAGTTATTAAAAGAGTTATTACCCGTTGCAATTGAGCCCATTTATAACATTATCAACTCGTCAATTAATCTAGGCCATGTCCCAGGAGCCTTTAAAGTGGCCATCATTAAGCGTCTTATCAAGAAACCAAACTTAGACCCCAATGAACTAGGAAACTGTAGACCGATTTCAAATCTCCCTTTCCTGTCTAAAATACTAGAAAAATAGTGTCCACTCAGTTGTGCTCTTTCTTACAAAATAATGACATACACCAAAAATTCCAATCAGGCTTTAGACCGCATCATAGTACTGAAACTGCGCTCGTTAAAATTACAAACGACCTGCTTATAGCATCAGATAAAGGTAACATCTCACTCCTAGTCCTGCTCGACCTTAGTGCTGCGTTCGATACTGTAGACCATAAAATACTTCTAGATCGCTTACACAATTATACCGGTATTCAGGGACATGCACTACAATGGTTCAGATCTTACTTATCAGACAGACATCAATTTGTCCATTTAAATGGGGAATCATCAAATCTAACGCAAGTAAATTATGGATTACCTCAGGGATCGGTTTTAGGACCCTTGCTATTCTCCATATACATGCTGCCCCTTGGAAACATTATTAGAAAACATGGATTAGCTTCCACTGTTATGCAGATGATACTCAGCTATATATCTCATCAAGACCAGATGATTCCTTCCTACTATCCAAATTGGCAGAGTGCATTGACGATATAAAGCATTGGATGACTTGTAATTTCCTTCTTTTAAATTCTAATAAAACAGAAATATTACTTATCGGACCAAAGACACGTGAGCAGAATATTTCGGATTATAACCTGCAAATTGAAGGCTGCACTGTTACTCCAACAAATAAGTTAAAGACCTCGGCGTTATATTAGACAGCAACCTGTCATTTAAAAATCACATCTCAAATGTCACAAAAACAGCCTTCTTCCACCTTAGAAATGTTGCCAAATTGCGAAATATTTTATGTGTGGCTGATGCAGAGAAGCTTATTCATGCATTTGTGACCTCAAGACTTGACTACTGTAATGCACTGCTTAGTGGTTGTCCTGCAGCATCAATAAACAAACTACAGTTAGTTCAGAATGCAGCTGCCAGAGTTCTAACCAGGTCCAGAAAATACGATCACATAACCCCAATGTTATCAACCCTTCACTGGTTACCCATTAAGTATCGTATTGACTTTAAAGTTCTTTTAATTACTTATAAAGCCTTAAACGGTTTAGCCCCTACCTACATAACAGAGCTTCTACCACACTACAACCCATCACGCTCTCTAAGATCTCAAAACTCCAGACTTTTGATAACACCTAGAATAACTAAATCCACCAAAGGGGGTAGAGCTTTCTCATACGTAGCACCTAAACTCTGGAATAGCCTCCCCGATACTATTCGAGGGTCAGACACACTCTCCCAATTTAAATCTAGATTAAAGACACATCTTTTCAGCCAAGCATTCACTAACACATAGCTAATGAACAGCAGCTACGCTAATTATTCTCTTTCTGCCCTCGCCTCGGGATGCCCATCCCGAGGTAGGGAGAGATTCCGCCAGGCCCAGATGAACGTCATATGCCCATCCACAACTAGAGATTACGCCAGCTACATCGGAAAATCCCGTACCATCCTCGTGCGAGAGCCTGTGGACTGACTGACCATCCCAGCTCCATCCAAGGCAATTCCATCACCACCCAAGTAAAAGGCGACCATCTGGCCGGCCCAGCTCAGACAATTCCATCCCCAACCGAGAGCAAAAACGGACTACCTGTCACATAAATGCTAAATTTACAATACTTGGTATTTAATGCTAAACTTACATCACATGACAGCAGTTTGAAGTTATGGCTGCACTCAGTGACTTTGATTGGAGGTAGCTGGGTGGGTGTTGTAGGGAGTGGGGGGGCTTGTTGGTTGTGGTTCGGGGCGTTTCATTTGTTGGGACTGTGTGGGTCTGGTCTGGTTGGTCTTGTTTTGTGGTCGATGTCGGACAACAGAGGAATAAAGTTAATTATGCCATTACTACTTTTCCCTGGTTGTTCCTCTGTTGTCTGTTGTTGATCGCGGAATGGACCGGGTTGGACCTGCACGGTTTCGGCGGGTGGGGCTTCCTGGGTCGCGGCTCGTGGGCTCTCCCTGTTCTTCGTGGACGTTGCTCGGTGGCTTTGGTCGGGGTCACTGAGTGCAGCTATGACACGTCAGAGGAGATCTGGCCTCCCGGCTGAGCCTGGTTTCTCCCGAGGTTTTTTTTTCTCCATTATTCACATTGGAGTTTGGGTTCCTCCCACAGCAGAGCAGTGCAGTGTTGGCTTGCTCACCGGGAGACTGCATTTATTTATTCATTTATTTATTAGATATTATTTATTATAATGATCTTGCTTGGTCTATAAACACCATGCACTGTGCTGTGTTTTACCTTTCTGTGTTTTTCTTATTTGCTCCTGTAAAGCTGCTTTGGAACAATGCACATTGTGAAAAGCGCTATATAAATAAAATTGAATTGAAACACAAGGACTTTATTCCCAAAGTACAGTGAGTTTATTGTCGACATTTTATTCCAAGTTTTTTTTCTCGAAATTTAACGCGTTTTTTCTCGAAACACAACGACTTTATTCTCAAAGTATAGTGAGTTTATTCTCAACATTTTATTTAGACTTTTTTCCCCAAAAAACTGTGGGTTTAATTTCACATTATAATGACTTTAATCTCAAAACGGTTTTATATTTTTTTATTGCTTGGCCCTAATACCCTAATACCGTAGAATTGTTTGCTTTCCTAAATCCCCAAAACATATTTTGAGTTCATCAGAACAAAAAATATATACAATACCTAGGAAACCATTCAGATAAGTAAATTTAGCAATAGAAACGTCTTTTGGCAGTTGTTAACTTTGTGTCAGAAGATGTCGTGAAAGAACCCAGATGCAGGCAGGCAATGACGGGGTTAACAAATAAGATTTTATTCTTTAACAAAGACAGAAACAAAAACACCCACAATGGGGAAAAACTAAACTGAGAGAAATACAACAAACAAAAACTTCCCACGAGGGGGCAAGACAAAAACCAAAGAACACTAAAAACAACTCACTTAACAAAACAGGTTAACGGACAGGACAAGGCAAGGCTGAGACGCGGGGTCAAAACGAAACACCAACATAGTAAATCCATAGAACAGGTGAGCACAGTACATGCACAACAAACGTAATACACGAGCACAGGACAAAGAAACAAGAGGGTATATATAGGGAACACAAACGAGGGATAATGACATGGGGCAGGTGTGGTTAATCAAACACTCAGGGAAAGATAACAAGGAAACGAGAGGAGCGGGGCCAATGACGAGACACTGGAGAGAACGCACATTATTGTCAAAAGGACAATAATATGTTTCTCTCCACACATAACCAAAGACTTTGCCATGGCTCTGCTACAGGACCAAGAAAAACATGACTAAGGAAGCAGAACCATGACAGAAGCCCCCCCTTTAATGAGCACCTCCAGGTGCTCACCAAGGGGTAGACGGACAAGACAAGGCAGACTGAGACAAAGACAAGAACAGACAAAACATGGAAAACAGAATAAGTGAGACAAGACAAAATAACAAAGGGACTTGGGTGGGACAACAAAACAACAAACATGGGAGGAGGGGAGGGACCAAACCAGGGCCCATAGGGGGCAGTCCATGGGGGTGGGAAGAAGTCCCAGTCCCCGGCTGCGCTCGAGGGCGCGTAGTCCTGGGGATTAGGAGGAGTCCTGGGGGGAACAGTCTTTGGCCCTGGGGTCTCCCGACCGCGGAAGGCCTGGAGGGCTGGTGGCTAGGCCGGCTGAAGGGCTGACGCCGGCTGGAAGGCCGGCTGGAAAGGCTTGACACCGGCTGGAAGGCCGGCTGGACAGGGCTTGACACCGGCTGGAAGGCCGGCTGGACAGGGCTTGACGCCGGCTGGAAGGCCGGCTGGACAGGGCTTGACGCCGGCTGGAAGGCCGGCTGGACAGGGCTGACGCCGGCTGGAAGGCGGCGGACGCGGCTGCACCGGCGGAAGGCCGGCTGGATCCCGGACGGACGCCGGCTGAAGGCCGGCTGGATCACCGGACTGGACGCCGGCTGGATCACCGGACTGGACGCCGGCTGGATCACCGGACTGGACGCGCTGGATCACCGGACTGGACGCCGGCTGGATCACCGGACTGGACGCCGGCTGGATCACCGGACTGGACGCCGGCTGCACCGGACTGGACGCCGGCTGGCACCGGACTGGACGCCGGCTGACCCTCGCGGTCTCCGGACTCGAGCTGGATCACCGGACTGGACGCCGGCTGGATCACCGGACTGGACGCCGGCTGGATCACCGGACTGGAGGCGCCGGCTGGCACTCACACGGACTGGACGCCGGCTGCACCGGACTGGACGCCGGCTGCACCGGACTGGACGCCGGCTGCACCGGACTGGACGTCGGCTGCACCGGACTGGACGCCGGCTGCACCGGACTGGATGCCGGCTGCACCGGCCGGGTTGGAGTCCGCGCCCCCCTCCGCTGCCTCTTCTTCGTCAACCGAACCGCAGGGCCTGTGGTCGGCTGCGAGGCAGCAGTGGAGGGCGTGGCTAGCTCCGCACCGGAGGAGTCTGTAGACACCTCCCCGGACGCCCTCCTTCCTCGCTTGCCACGGAGGGTCGTGGACGGTTGAGATGGATCGGCGGAGCTGGAGGTGGGCGGAGCTGAGTTCCCCAAGGTCACGGTGGCCAGGACGAGGTCTTCCGGGACAGTAGCCAGCGGAGAGGATACCCAGGATGGCGTAGTGGGCCATGGTTCATCCCGGTTGACCATGTACCTGAGCATGTCAGCAAAGTACAGGGGACTCAGCATCCTCATCTTGCTGGGCTTGAGGGGTTCGGTGAGACAGCTGTTAAAAATTACGGTAAGATCCTTCTCACCGAACCCCGTCTCTGCCGCCGCATCCAGGAAGGTACGGGCAAACTCCCGTACCCCCCGATCTCCCTGGCGAAGCCCGAACAATAACCGGATCTGGCGGGCTCGCAGGGAACTGTCCATACCTGCTGGGTTCGTAGATGGCTTGTGTATTCTGTCAGAAGATGTCGTGAAAGAACCCAGATGCAGGCAGGCAATGACGGGGTTAACAAATAAGATTTTATTCTTTAACAAAGACAGAAACAAAAACACCCACAATGGGGAAAAACTAAACTGAGAGAAATACAACAAACAAAAACTTCCCACGAGGGGGCAAGACAAAAACCAAAGAACACTAAAAACAACTCACTTAACAAAACAGGTTAACGGACAGGACAAGGCAAGGCTGAGACGCGGGGTCAAAACGAAACACCAACATAGTAAATCCATAGAACAGGTGAGCACAGTACATGCACAACAAACGTAATACACGAGCACAGGACAAAGAAACAAGAGGGTATATATAGGGAACACAAACGAGGGATAATGACATGGGGCAGGTGTGGTTAATCAAACACTCAGGGAAAGATAACAAGGAAACGAGAGGAGCGGGGCCAATGACGAGACACTGGAGAGAACGCACATTATTGTCAAAAGGACAATAATATGTTTCTCTCCACACATAACCAAAGACTTTGCCATGGCTCTGCTACAGGACCAAGAAAAACATGACTAAGGAAGCAGAACCATGACACTTTGATTTGACACCGGAAAATAATTGGACTAGTTTTCATTCCTTTTGGGCGGGTTTTGAGGGGTCATTGGGCTGTGACCAGCAGCAATGACAAGATATGTTAACATGATGACTAGCTAGAATTCTATATAATCTAGTTCAGTGATGGGACTATTTTGTATTTAAATACCTTTGAAAAAAATAATTGTATTTTGTATTTAAATCTTAGTATTTTTGTATTTTCAAACTGAAATTATTCTTGCCAATCAACCTCCTTATTAGACTGCATGGATGACTGCATGGATGGGCAGTGTTTAAAATATATCAATTTGAAATACAAAATGCTATTATTTTGTAATAGTATTATGTATTTAAATGCATTTAATCTAGTATTTTTTTGTATTTATTTGTGTATAGCCTAGTTAATTCAAGAAATCAGCAGTCTAAACAGGTTGATTGGCAAAAAGTATTTTTAAAATACAAAAATTCAAAGACTTATTTTAGAATGTTAAGTTCTACTTCTGTAGATATTTTGGTGAAAGTAACTCAAAAGTAATACAGGAGTCATGTAACGTATTACAATTCGGAGACAGTAATATTGTAAGGTAAATGATTACTTTTAAATAACTATGTAGCGAGGAAGGCGGGACGAGAGCCGTGGGGCAGGAAGGCTGGGCCGGTGGCGTGAGTGATAATGAGTATCAGCTGTACGCGCACCGGTCCCGCATGTCTCACGGGGAGCATAAGGGGACGAGCGACGGGACTGCCGAGGAGAGAGGACCGGGCCCGGAAATGTTAAGTTTTATTTATGTTTGTGTGGCCGGCAGTCGACCGTGAGGGGCTGCCGGCCTTTTACTTCCGTGTTATTGTTTGTTTATTTTTTTATTTTTATTTTTTTAACATTTAAACAATAAACTTTAATCAAAACCTGGTCAGGGAACTGTCAATCCAAATCTCACTAACCAATGAGAGTAAAGTGGCCATAAGTCCTGCCTACACGTGAGATTTGTGCCAGAAAGGCGAACGAAAACTTGAGAAGCGTAAACGAAAACTCAGAAATCGCAAATGAAAAATCTAGCAGCGAATTCAAAACTATTATTTGCAAAAACGAAACTTAGAAAATTGTTAAGAAAAATAGCAGTTTATTTGAAAATCATGTCACATTCTTTAAATTTAGTTTATTGTTTTCATTATCAAGGTGTTTTTTTTCTCATTTTATATTTTTGTTCGTTTTTTTAAGTTTGCGTTCATTTTTATTGACACAAAAGTAATCCCATACAGACTCCCCATATAGAAAGAAGTACATGGCTTTGTTCGTTAACACTCCATTCCAGCAGGTGGCGAATATGCACCATTGGCTGGTTTGCCAACCGACATGAAATGGAAAAGAAGATTAAACGTCCGGTTTAGCCTTGACTATTCATGTTTGGAAACAAAACAAAAAGAGAAGAAAGAAAAATTATAGAAATACGATAGTGAAACTTAGAAGACCTATTCTAAAGGTAAAACGCTAAAAACTCGCGGGTAAGAGCTACTCGTGAACGTGATGTCGTGGTTGATACAATGGCTAACAGCGTTGATGCTAACAGAATGATTTAGTATAGCACATTAAAATACCTAAGTAATGTATTAAACGTATGTGTTATTGTAGTTATATTTACTGTGTGGTAGGCTTAAGCATTTGTGTGTGTTTGCCTAGAGTTGTATAGTTGTAAAAATGGTCACAAATCGATTAAGTTAAAACGCGCAAAGACAGACGAGTTTTCATGTCTACGAGTGTTATGCTTAACAAATGTCACCGTCGTACTAAGAAGAGCACTGTGCACTTAACAGCTTCATGTGAATATATATTTAAAGAGCTCTCTCTGTCTGTTTTCAGTTGATTCTTCATGACTGGTGAAGTTTTCTGAGTGTTAATCAAGAGGTCATGGAGAAAGGTAAAACGACACGAGTCTGAGTAATCCCAGATAGCACAGTTACGTCTGTAAGATGTCTGCTAAAGATCTGGAGAACTGGAAAACATCTGCTGTGTAAAAAACACCTGCTAAACATCCTAGAAAGAGCAGTTTTGTATCCATGTTAAATCATAAACATCTAACAGACATCTTCTAGATGTCTATCTGACAGAAGACGTCTCAGAGACTTATTGCAGATGAGCAGGCAATGTCTTGCAGATGTACAGTAAATGTGTGTGTGTGTGTGTGTG